>NW_008587607.1:0-43564 GCF_000691845.1 Merops nubicus
ATGATTCTATGATTCTAGGATTCTATGGATCAGGATGAGTTAGGTGAACAATGCATGTAAGGACAAAGCTGGAATACACATAGGTAAGAAAATCTTCATAAGGAGAATGACATAAATTAGTTTCTGACTCAGAATACACTCCAACTGTATTTTTTCAACATCTGAAATACTTCCCTTTTTTCTAAAACTATTTTGATGTACAGCATTCAAAATAACCTACTTTTTACATCCCCTCCCCCCTAATCTATCAACTTGATAAAGTCAAATAGACTGCATTTTCTGGGGTTAAATTTCACATTTACAATACTATGATCACTAGATTTATCCTAGAGGCTTTCCAAACATCAAGCCTATTTATCACTGTTGGCTTATTTCCCAGGGACATGTCCAAAATAATCTGGAAATGTACTGGCTAGTCAACATAGTACACGTATAAGGAATTCTTAACTAATTCTAGGAACATATATCTATCTTATTTTTCCAACATATTATTCCAAATAAGAGTTAAAAACAAAACAAAACAAAACAAAATCAACAAACTAACAAGTGTTACAACATCATAAGTTTTTTTTTTAGTAGACTATTTAGCTCTCACCCCCCCATCTCATTTCCATGTTACTTTTAAACTGCTGTGTTTGCCTAACTTGCCCACTAACCAACTGACTGGAAGACTCTCTACCTCCTATTAAAAAAGAGATCTTATAGAAAAGGTGCATTGCTGGAATCTACAAGCAGTTCCAAGAAAACTTTATGGAAATATATTATTCGGTACGGAAAAAGTCTTTCCAATTTGGTAAGTTTTTAGGAAGAGATGATTTTGCAAAATATTATTTGATTTAGCGAAAAAATTCCAAATGCTCCTTGTTCTTTATATCAATAATGATAATAAAAGAAATAATAGAGCAAAATGTTCCAAATCCTGGCTAATTGTGTTAAGAGCCCTTTAATTTTTTAAATTTTTTTTTAAACTCAGTACTGGCTTAAAGTGTGCAAAATAAAATATTCAGTGTGATTTCATGCAAATGCCAGATTCAAGACTAACAATTAACAAAGGCGATCATATCTGTCCAGGTGTATCTGTTCAGTTATGCAGCCTCGTCTGTAGTTCCATAGTAGACCAGCAAACAGACAATGGGTCATATTTTACTCTTAGCAACACAGACACTATGCCCATTGACGCCAACCGGAATTGCACCTGTGGTTCAGATAACAGAATTTCACTTCATCTTTGCAAGTCATCCTTTCTTTGTAGTTTCTCCAATGTAAAAAATTTTATGATGTTAATAATTTCATTTTTAATTTAAAGGAAAAAAAAATTACTGTGCTTCCCTCCCCACCTCTCCCCTTACACATTATGGCTGACCCTTCAAGTGTTTACTCCAGCATCAGTAGGAGTTTGTGGGGCAAAGCTCAAGGATTACAGGCTTTGGATCACATAAACGTTTACACATAGGAAGAAAAAAAGTCCTTTTTCTATTTCATTGTACTTTTTAAAAGCAGGTAATACATTCTTTAATTTCTTTTACATATATCACCAGTATTCATAGTTCATGCAAATGCCAAGACTAGACAGTAAAGAAATCAAACCATTACATTTCTTTCTTTTTTTTTTTTTTTTTTTTTTTTTTTCAAAATATTTTTTTTTTTTTTTTTTTTTTTTTTTTTTTTTTTGAAAATGATTTCCAGCTAAAGGAATACCAGTCAGCTTAATCATCACATAGAAAACCACAAAGTGGACACAGTCCTGCTCTCCCTGACATCAGTGACACATCATTGCTCATATTATAAATCCCCAACATTTCTGTGTGCTACAGAGATTGGTTTTGGAGGGAAATGTACAGAACCAGGCAAAAGACATAACAGCTATCGTACTCAGGAAGAACAGTAAAAGTAAAAGTTGGGATACTAAAATAAAACAGCATTAGAAGCACAATGGGACATAATTAACTTGGGGAAGGATGCCAATATTGTTTAAATAAATTTAGTGACACAGTTATTTCTAAGAGCTAGAATTTTTTGTATCTGTGCATGCTGCTCAGTGCGTCCTTAGAAGTACCTCAGAAGAAGAGAACAAGCAGAGCCAATACTCCAAAATCTATCTATTTAAAACCAGCTATAATTTTTTCCTGCTATTTTTAAAAATGCTTGCTTTATACAGTGAACAGTTAGCTGAGATTATCCCTATTTTAGGTTCTCACAGTCAGTCAGGCTTTGTCTTATGAAAGTCATTAAGTTTTATTTTGCTACCCAAATGGCTCAACTGTGTGAAGGAGGTATTGAAACTTCCTTTTCTAATAGCAAGTCTGAAAGAACTCAATAACATATATTCTACCTAAAATAAAAAAAAATAATAAAAAAAAAAACACATAAATTTGGCAGGAACAGATTTATTTGAATATTCAAATGATTTTTGAAGAATTCATGCATTTTAACATAAGTTGCACAGATACACCACCAAGAAAAGTGACATCAAAAGCAGACATACTCTATACAAATAAAATCCACAGAGAGTAAGGGCATTACATGAGAAATGCTTTAAAACCACACTCTGAATCATTGTTTTTACTTAAAGCATTTGTAAGAGCCAAGATGAAGGATCTAGACTCATTTAATAAACTGTGGTCACGGTATCTTTTATCAGCAGAAGTTTTTCTAGCTTTCATTAGTTCTGAAAGATTTAATGCTTAATAGATTGAATAACTATAATTTATACTAGCAGTTATTCAGGTTCCTGACTCTTTTTATACATAGATATTTTATCTTTTAGCATCCTTCATCTTATTTTTCATTATATGCTCTTATACTTTGTATTTCACTTAGTGGCTTAGTGACTGTTAAGGAAAAAGGAGAATCAAGATACATGAGGGGAGTCCTGAGATCTTCCTCTTTCTTCTTCTAAACATCACTATTAATTCAGAAATCATTCAACAGACATTAGGTAATCACCATTATGCTGAAGGATTACATTATGTAACCAGCGCCGCACCAACTTGTATTAAGAAACATTTGACTTTAAACTACATGCTAAAATCAACAGGAATATACTATCTTAAATACTTGAGCAAAACTCAGTAAAAGATACAGTAGGCAAACATTGTAGTCAGCTCAGCAGTGATTACCAACTCATGCTCCAAATTCACTATAAAATGAAAATCAATATTTCCACAAGTTCCTGCAACATAAAAGATAACCTTCATTGATTTTTCTAGACTTAGGCCTCACTGATAAAATCTAATATAAATTTTCAACCACGAGGATTTGGATCAGAGCAGGGGTGATAAGTCCTGCACATCTCTTAAGAGGTGGAGAATTTTTTTTTTTTAAAGTGCACGTTCATACTATTTATAATTTGCCCTGTGCAAGTGAAAGCCTTTTCCACCAGTGCTATCAGGAATCTCTTCTAATTTTTATTACTGTGAGGCTAAAGCCTGTTCCAGATAATTTGGAAATTTCAGGGGAATTGTGATAGGGCTGATGGTGCAGCCCTGGCTGACTTGAGAAAAGAGCTAACCCGTAATAGCCTCCATGGCCGTGCTGATTAAATGTTGCCATAGATGAAAGGCCTGCCATCGCCGCAATAAATTAACCAATCACACAAATCCCAAGTCAGTGCTAATCCTTCCTTGATACTCTGATCCTCTGATCAGCTCAAGGAGGTAAAGAAACTGGCTTGTGACGCTTGGTGCTCTAACCCCCGGATTTCATGTACACAACGAGCTAATGATATCTTGCTGACCAGTTCAATGGGATGAACTTCTCTCACAACCCTTAGGGAACACTGTGGCCTTCTTTAAAAAAAATGACAAGCACATGGCAGGTTTTGTGTTTCATTATGACACCGCAGGAAAACTAACCAGCACTTGTTAACCACAATAAGCATCACACTGATGGCTGCTATAAAGTATGTTGTCTTTTACAAGTGCAAGTGATGGATTAAACAGGAACCGAGACACTAAACCAAGAATAACTGTTCAAATAATTGTGATTAAGCTACCCAGCTTTCAATAGTGAAGTCTGCTGCCTTTTCTACTAGCACAATTTTTATCCTGTTTGGGGAGACACATCAGGAGGACACATCCACATACCAGAGAGTGTTAGAGAGAGGAAGAATCCCTTTACCTCTCTACACCCTTGCTCAATTGTACCGGCACTGCGCAATTATAATCAGATTTAGACACAGGCTCGTTTAATCAATTAACAGAAGGCCCGAACACATGCAGCATTTTCTCATTAATTATGTGAATGCTCTCTTTCCAATACATTTTGTGAAATTGAGTCTGTGCAGTCAGCATTAGTGCACTTCATAATTGGGGAAACTTTTTTTTTGCAGTAATTGGTTGCTAAAAGTAAGAAAGCTCTGGGGTTTGCCTCTAGGGCTTCCATACATAAAGAGTTTTGAAAGTACTTCATTATCTCTCCTGGTCAGCTCTGTGAAATTAAAACTGGTTTTCCCTTCTTCTTTGAGGAAGTGGTTTGCAAGTAGAGTTCCTGGAAAATACTTGTGCCTATTTGTGGTGCATGTATGCAAATGTGTGTCTGTGCTCATGCAAACTTACACACATACATGTAAAGCCATGTAACTCTGGCTTGTCTCAGAGGCTATCATCACTGGAGTCAACACAAACATGAAGCACACAGGATTTGACCTACTAGCAATTAGTTTTATTGAGGAATAAAAGGTCTCCAAATATGTGGGTTGCTCAACTGCTTCAAGAATGTTTCCTTTTTCCAAACAGACACAATCAAAATCAAACATACTTGAGTGATTTGCTACAAAAAAGTTCTTAAGATTTAGGGAGGTGTCCAGTTGGATATAATTTATAGAAGCCAGTATGTAATTTAAAAGAGCCATAGATACTAGAGAATTAAGTCACTACCCTTCATTGTTTTCCTAGCTAGCCTCTTCACGCTGCCGGGCTCACAAGGGTTAGCCCAGGAGCAAGTCTCGTGGGAATTAATTAGTAAGAACATTACAAGAAGACAGCTCCCTCCCTGCAAGCCATTGTGGGCCAGCATTTCCCAGTAACATGGCTATCTCTGGCAAAAACTCTTTTCCAAGAAAGGCAGATGTTAGTGTAGTCCAGAAAGGTACTTAAATTACATTTCATTCCATAGAACCACAGGGGTTGGAAGAAATTAAATGGGGCTTTTCTGTCAGATTTCATCCTTTTGATTTTACCTCTGATGTCTCATATTGGCTAATGTGTATCTACTTTAATGCTGCACTTACTCAAGTTAACTATACTGCACACTTAATATTTTAACTTTTACTGGCTATCAGAGCAATACAGACCATTCTTTATGATAAATCATTAAAATAATATGCTTTAAAAATTATACCTTGTGGAAGTGTTTTTTGTATACAGAGATTCTCAGACTTGATATCCCATAGTAAAGCCTAAACTAAAACTATCAACAGTTTAATAATTTAATAAAGAAAAAAAAACAAGACTGATTATTTATACACATGAGTATTTATACTTTGCAAAAAAGGACAGAAGCTGTCATGTTCTTCAGAAAGATCCACATGTGCTCTCTGTTTATATCCCTGTTTCCTAACTGTCAAGGTTTAGGGTTGGGCTGTCCACTAGATGAACAACAGATGTCTCTCTGTCAACCCTTCTCCCTTCCCAAAGGGGAAGAGAAAGGGAGTAAGGAAGTGAGACTTAGAGATTAGAAAACTAAAAGAGCTTTAATGAAAATAATAAGAAAATGGAATATATAGAAATATGTACAAAACTGATATCAAACCCAACCCTCCAATGGCAATTATGTGACCGTCACCACTGATGCTGTGGAGCAGGCACTGGGGAAGTGCCAGATTGGACTCAGTGGCAGATGGGAACCACAGTCAGGCACTGGATTCTGGAACTAGATTTAGGAACACATGGATTAGGATCAAGGCAGAATGGACAGAGTTCTCCTGGGAGACTGGCCACTGAAGAAGAGAGCTTGACCCTCACGATCCTTCAGCTTTATATTGAATAAAATGTAAATGTGACAGAATAACTTATTATCAGTTTAGGGTCACCTGTCCTGTCTACTTCTCCCTCCAGGTGTGGCCTTTTACCTTCTGCACTCCCAATGCACCACACCAGATTGACCTTGGTAGTAACTCTCAACACTGCTGGAAGCAGACGCTGCCTGTGAAAATAAGCCGTTAACTTCAGAAAGTGAAGTTAGTCAGAAGAGACTGAGCTGCAAAATAATACTAATGCAGTTGAGTGATTTTAACTCAAACTAGGACAACAACGTAAATGTTTTATATTCCCACAAGAGCATTATACTAAGAAAAAGACCCATTCCATCGTTGCTGAGTTAGGGGCTTTTCAAAGGCAAAATGCATCCCCTGTCAACTACCCCAACGACCTCAGACATATCTGATCCTCACTTTTGCCATAACACTGGACTTCCTAATACACCTCTAACCTTAACCTGTTATTTTAGCAAGGTTGCAACATATTTTTGAATACACATATATCCCGTATTGCCCATATGAAGCTTCAGGCCCATAGATGGGAGTCCATGCTCTGAAAACTTCAGTCACTGGCTAACAAAAACGCTAGCTCCTGCTTTTCTGCAAATAGCATGGATAGAGTAGACTACAATATCTTTAGAGAAGCTAAAATAGCATTCATAAGGGAGATTTATAGCGTTATATTAATCTTTTCTCACAGAATCATAAAACTCATAGTACAGCAGGCACAGAATCCATTGCAATCAAATCACTAAAGGCAGCAGTAGGAAAGAGAGCTTGCTCAATTTTACTGGGAACAGAGAAGGTGGACTTCGTCCAAAGATTGATTCTTTTATATTTCTGCTGGAATTTTTCTATTACTGTTAAAGAAAGAAAAAAAAAAAAGGGGAGGAAAAAAAGAACACCATCTTTGTATTTCAAATAATCTCCAATATATGGCATCCTACACTATTGTTACGGAAACTTAAAAAAAAATTAAAAGATGCATAGATTGTCTTAATGTATATATGAGTATATAAAAATAGATTTTACTATGTCCTTCTCTTTAGGTAACATTTCACTGACTGCATTGTCTGTTTTGTCTGAATAATGGTCCCAAGCAAATGGATGAATTTGTTGCAAGGGAAGCTGTCTTCATTTCTATTTCCTCCATTTCTATTATGTCCCTGCTTTCATAATTCTTCACTGGGCCCACAATGTTTAAAATTTTCATTTCAAATGTACTAATGCAAATTTCCATCACCGGTGTCTGCAACGAGGGACAGGAAGTTCAGCCCCAGTGTCAGTGTTGGTTTAGGTGCAGCATCATGGTGTTATTTTAAGGTCAACACTATGCTCGGAGTGACTTTACAAATAAGGTGGGTCCTTCTTTAGGTAACTGTGTACTGTACCTAAACATGACCAGCTCTACAGGCAGAAATGCCATTAAGTAACATGGCTAGGGATGTGAAAATACAAGTATGCAATAAGAACTGATTTAAAAGAAATAACTTGCACATTTCCAAGTACAAGCTGTATGATCTTCTTACCAAATTCTTTGTCAAAGAACAAAGTAATAAAATTTTAAAGTTTTTACTACAATAACCTTGGAACCCCTAGGGAATATTCAGTGAAATATGAGAGAGGTTTTAATACCTGGAAGCACAGCTGCATTATGGTGAGGTCAATTTAGGAGCACTATTGAGACTCTAGGCCATAATGACTCCATATGGAGCCGGATAGTAGCTAAGGTAATAAACTTTCACAGTGTGATTTCTTTGCTCAGTGCAATGCTAGCATAATTCGGCAGTTACTCATCTTTCATTCAATGGAGAGGGCTTTTTTTTCCCCTTTTTTTAAGAGCTACCATGTGCTTATTCTTTCCTCCTCATCACAGAAGGTTTACAAATCCAAAGAAAACATTAACTGAATTCCAAATGAAAAAATGAATTTTATGAGTGTCTGAATGCTGTAAAAAAGGGAAATTCCTCAATCCTCAACCCCTACACAAAGATGTTTCCATTTGTCTTAGAAACTAGTGTTAAATGGATATTGGCCTTAGCTTCCAGAGTAATAAGACACTAAATGCATTTGAGGACAGAGAAATAAGAAATTTGGGACAGCTGCGGACAGCAGATTTGGGACACTGGTATCATGTATGTAACAAATCTTTATTAATAAGTACATTAAATCCCATATTTTTCATTTATAACCGCTGCATAATTTCCTGTTAACACTTCATGTAAATTCCAGATAAGGTAATAATTTTTTTTCAGAATTCTATTTCTGTTTCATTATATGTTCTACACTCTGCCCCACAGGTCAGTCGCATGATTGAAGTTTTATGCCTCATTAAAATTCCCCTAGTTAAAACATGGAGACAGAATTTTGGTAATTCCTTTCTCCACAACTACAATTAACCATTCCGCTGGATTCCTGTATTACTGCAATCCAAGTTTAAAAATTACTGTATGGTGAGATGGTCAAGGGGTCTAAATGTCCTAAACATAAGGCTCTTATCTTTCTTTGCTCCAATGGCTGAAAAACCTTGCACCACCACCTCCCAGTTCAGTATTTCTAGCTAGCAGCTGCTATCAGAAACCTAAATAACAAAAATATGCAAACTTGCACACTAATTCCCTTTGGAGATAGATCTTGGCTGCAGCCCTGTCATAAATCAGAGAATTTCGATATGAAATGAGGCAAGCAGCTCTAATCATTTCTGCATTTCAAATTGGATCACTGGCTCAATCACTGGGCTTTTTTAAACTGCTTGCCTAAGAGCAAATGTGAGGCGGGAGATAATTCTGAAGAAATCTCTTCTTTTGTGGCCGTAGAACTCTTTTAACTGTTTCAAGACTGAAGGCCACATTTCAGTGATAATAACATATATCTGCTGCAAGAGATATGGATCCTTAAAGACATCTTCCCTCTCTTTCAACTCATAGAATTCCATCAATATCTGCATATATTATATATATTAATATATGTGCATGTGCATATGGGTGTTTGTGTGCATAAAAAGAGAGAGAGAGAAAAGAAGAGAGAAACATCTGACATGTAGCCTCAGTATATTCCCCTTTGGAATTTTCTCTTCTGACTTGACTGACTCGGTGTGGGTTTCAATTGCTGGAACGACCATGCAGCTAACTTTGTACACATATACCCAGGCACTTTGGAAATTTATTTAACAATAAAAACAAAACTGAAAAGAAACAAGGGGGAAATTTAAGCTACAGGCTATCAGTTTTGTGAGCCCAGTAACCCTCACCTACCTAGGGTTTGGCTTAGAAAAAAGTCAAAACTAAATAAAATCAAGGTAAACAAAGGTCCTCAGTAATTGCATACGACTTCCAAAGTCCTCCTTCATACCCATCCAAACAGTGAAATTCTCCTTTACTATACTATTGACTTTCTATTTTCATGCCATATAAACTATGAAAACAATATATAATAAAATATCATAAAATTACCCTTAAAATTTCTGTGTTAAACAGCATCCTCTTGACTATTTTTATGCTCAGAGTATCTCCTATTTTTCACACAAACGATACTACCGGCTTGTTGCAGTTTCACTGTCCTCACCACAGTGCTCTGAAATTGAATTTAACTCTATTATCAGCTGGCTTTTGTAATCTCATGTAAGCCTAATAGTGATCAGATGGAATTTTACAGCTAAGCTACTTGCATTTTGAGGACTTATTTAAAATGTTTATCAAACTTTTGTTTTAGACCGTTAAAAAAAAAATATTCACCTTACCAGATTCCGCCCCTCACGCCATTCTCTCCTACTTTCACATTCTAATACCTCATATTCTGTTTTTCCTATGGGAGCTGACTACATATTTTTGGATACTTTTAATTTTTGGCTCCCTTCCCCTGTATTCCCTTCTTTTTATAAAATGTAGTAAACTGCTTAATTTGACACGGAACTAGATTTTTGACAATTTCAGTATCACCGTATAGTATTAGTGGTGCAGGCATAAAACGAATAACACCATTTTGCATTCTCTCATCTAACTTCAAGAATAAGTTGGTAGTAAGAGCGTCCCAAACTCTGCACTGCCTCCTATGCATGATTCTGCCAAGGTTTAAAATATACATGTTTGTGTGTATATATGTGCATTTTTTTTCAGGTACCTTGACAGCTGCAAGGGCAATATTGTCAGTGTCCTCCTATTCTTCTGCTGTGTACATACTCCTGTCAGGATTCCCAGGCATTATGCAGAGGAGCTGAGATCACCAATAGACGTGTCCTTGCATCTCATAGTACATAATCCTGAAACCTGGAGCCAGAATATCCATAGAGTTCAAATGATGCTAGAGGTCTACCGCAGCTCACTCTTCTTGGTAATGATTTTGTCTTAAGTCTCCTAATTCATTCCCCTTCGCCTGAATAAAGTTTGGAAGAAGAATGAACCCCAAAGTGATTCCAGACCTGCCTTTAAGCCTTTACGCGCGGTAACGTCGGCTGTGGGACTCCCTGAGATCAGCACTCAGGAGCTGGGCACTACCTTGCACCACCTGCAAAATCAGGCCACGAACCAGCATACCTAACACCCAACACTAACAACCAGGC
The DNA here is from genome assembly GCF_000691845.1 of Merops nubicus. Lineage (NCBI taxonomy): Eukaryota > Metazoa > Chordata > Aves > Coraciiformes > Meropidae > Merops > Merops nubicus. Next base: position 10,536 of record NW_008587607.1, read on the forward strand.
TGATGTTATGCTTTTACTCTTCTATTCAAAACAATACCTCCATGTTAATACATCAAGCCTCATGGGGTCTTGCCCATTAAGTTTGAGGATTTGAATCTCATGAATGTGGAATCTGCATTGTTCTCAGCTGAGGTCACTTTGCTGAGCATGTAGGAACACGTGGGCTGCTTCAACAGCTTACAAGTGTAACAGAATTGTCAAACTCATTTTGAGCTCACCTCTGTTTCCTCTCTGTCTCAGGGCATGCAATCTCAAATCCTTGTCATTCATTGGGGAGTTAAAGCTATACATCTGAAGCTGTTTTAGGAGTAGAGTGGTTGGTGCTGCTTCTCTATCTTGTCTAACCACCATAAATAAGAACTTGCAATAACTTTACCTTATTCTACCCAACCCTCCAATATTTTTCTGCGCAGAAAGGGCCCAAACATCAAACAGCAACCCACTTTATAAGAGAGTAGTCCCATACCAGGTCTGAAATTACACTCCAAAGTACAACATGCATCATGATTGACTGAGGAAGTGTCAGCAAAAATTTGACTGAGCACAATCATTAGTCTTTTAATATGTTATCCTACTTTCCCGTCTCCTCATATTCATTCAAAAAGCCCTGATGATTAATATTGCTCTTCTTCTAAAAAAGTTGCACAAACAAACAGTTCACCATAAAGTTTTAATTTTAAGTTAAATTTCCGATAGTAGCTATCCCTTCTGTGCTTACATGAAAAAATTGATGTCCACTGAAAAAAACTAACATTCAATATCGGTCACAATGAAATGTTTAAATGTGACCTCAGGCTGCTTCTATAGAACACTAAATGAAGGTAATTGTAACAATTACTCAAAAACATCTGTTTTCATGCAGATGTTTCTCATAACCACTGGCTGTAATGGAGCTGTAGACAGGTGCACAGAACTGCAGTATGTCACCAAGTTACACGTTTTTTTTCTCTCTCTCAGGATAAATGATATTTTTTACTGGTTACCACACTGCTGCTGTTTTCCTTGTCTGTACAGCAGAGCTGAATATCTTCTTTGAGCCTAGGTGCACAGAAGCTTCTCAGTTATTAAAATTGAATGCAATGTTACTAAAATCCTAATAGTTATAATATAACAAAACATTTCAGGCTTCAGAATCCTAAAAAGTGTCAATCCAATGTCAGAATAATAGAAGAGCACAAATAAAAAACCAGATCTGCATGGTACAGCACAGACATAACCTCCTTCTACAGACGGCTCTTTCAGCACTTGTAGGAAAGGATTTTCTTCAGGCATAGAAAGAAGCCCAAGCCATTTTGGCAGGAATCTCCCTTTGATGGGAAATTCAGGCTTTTTATAACTCTCTTCTTTTTCTCTTCCCTGACTTCATCTTTTCAATTGACATATTTAGAGTAAAGAAAATAGTCACAAGAAATAAAAGGACCAGATACAGAGACATTTGTTTTCAGTGGGATACTGCTATACTGGGACATCGCTACACTGAGAGATTTAAATTTTACTTTACCTCTTGTCTCAAACTTTCACCTCTCCCCTTCATGGAAAAGAACTGCTCCCAACATAGAATCATAGAATGGTTTGGCTTGGATGGGACCTTTAAAGGTCGTCTAGTCCAATCCCCCTGCAATGAGCAGGGACAACTTTCACTAGATTAGGTTGCTCAAAGCCCCTTCCAACCTGGCATTGAATGCTTCCAGGGATAGGGGATCCACAACTTCCCTGGACAACCTGTTCTAGTGTCTTGCCACCACCACAGAAAGGAATTTCTTCCCTATATCTAACCTAAATCTATCTGCTCTAAGTTTAAAGATATTAGCCTTTGTCCTATCACTACAAACCCTTGCAAAAAGTCTTTCTCCAGCTTTCTTGTAAGCACCTTTCAGGTACTGGAAAGCTATAAGGTTCTTCTGCTGACCACTTGCCCAACCAGGAAGGATATCATCATTAACAGGCACACCAACAACCAAAGTCCTCCCTCCACTACCACACGGTACATCAGAGATCCAAAGTGCAAGACAACCAGGGGGAGGAACAAGCCAACACACTCACCCAGCACAAAGGATGTACAGAAGGGAGCAAGCTGGTCAAGGATCCAAGCCATAGGACATGGAACCAGCCAGGCCATGAGAGCCAGACAGAAATTCATGATCTTGCTTACCATCCTGGAAACACCACTTGCTATGAAGAGACAGGGAGCCCCTTTTGATAACCAGAACCCTTACACAGCACATGCACTGCACAGAGAAGCCCAAATCCCACTGCAAGCAGTCAGCTCTTATAGAGGTGACTTCTTGCCTCACCTCCGAGTTAATGTGGAAGGTGGGGTACCTGGTGGTGATCTCCTAATCAGTTCCTACCCAAGGCTGGCCAGACCCTGGGTCAAAACCAATCAGGAGGGTCTTTCTTGCCTGGCTGTGGACATCATCCATATGCCAACCCTCATTCAGGGTGGGGGTTTAGCCCCAGCACTTCAAAGGTCTCCCCAGAGTTTTCTCTTTTCTGGGCTGAACAACCCCAACTCTCTCAGCCTGTATTCACAGGGGAGGTGTTCCAGCCACCTGATGATCTTTGTGGCCCTTCTTTGGACTTGTTCCAACAGGGCCACATCCCTCTTGTAATGGGGGCTCCAGAACTGGATGCAGTACTCCAGGTAGGGTCTCACAAGAGCAGAGCAGAGTGTGAGAATCACCTCCCTTGACTTGCTGGTCCCACTTCTGTTGATGCTGCCCAGGATATGGTGCTTTCTGGGCTGTAAATGCACATCTGTCAGCATGACATAATTGTCAGGCACAATTTGCCCTTAGTGAAGCCAGTGGTCTCAAATCACCTTCTCATTTTCCATGTGCCTTAGCAGCATTCGGGAGGATCTGCTCCAAGATCTTGCCAGGCACAAAGGTGAGACTGAGTGCCCTGTAGTTCCCTGGGTCTGCCTTTTTTCTCTTTTTAAAATTTGAGGTGATGTTTCCCCTTTCCCAGTCAGTGGAAATTTCAGTGGACTGCCATGACTCCTCAAGTATGATAGTGGTTTAGCCACTTAATCTGCATGTTCCCTCAGGACCCTTGGATGCATCTCATAAAGTCCCATGGACTTGTGCACCTTCAGGTTCCTCAAGTGATTTTTTTATCTGATCTGCTCTTACAGTAGAAGGTTCTTCATTCTTCCGGTCCCTGCCTTTGACTTCTGTGACTCAGATAGTATGTCTGGAGCACTTGCCAGTGAAGCCTTAGCCAAAAAAGTACTTGAGCACTTCAGCCTTGTCCATGTGCCTGGTAACCAGGTTTCCTGTTTCCTTCTGGAGAGGGACCACATTTTCTCTAGCCTACATTTTATACACCAACAAACCTCTAGATGCTTTTCTTGTTGTACTTGACCCCCCAGGCCAGATTTAACTCTGTCAGGGCTTTAGCTTTTCTAACCTGATCCCTGGCTGATAAGACAACTTCTCTGTATTCCTCCCAGGCTACCTGTCCTTTCTTCCATGCTCTGTAAGCTTCCTTTTTGCCTTTGAGTTTGTTCAGGAGCTACCTGTTCATCCACAAAGGCCTCCTGGCATTTTTGCTTGATCTCCTCTTTTGGGATGCACAGGTCCTGAGCTTGGAGGATGTGATCCTTGAATATTAACTTTCTTTGGCCCCTCTTCCCTCCAGGGCCTTATCCCTTGGTATTCCATCAGACAGAACTCTGAAGAGGCTGAAGTTTCCTCTCTGGGAGTTGAGCGTAGTGAGCTTGCTGCACTCCCTGCTCACTGCCCTCTTTGTGGCCTTGCTTGGCCATGCACGCGACTGCTGCAGTACTTACACTTGCTGAAGTCTGTGTCAATGGGCAACGGATTTTTTAACACCTAAGAGTTTCCGAGGAAACCACCCTAGTGCAATGTGGAGGATTTAATGAAAAGAAGTAATATAGCCGTGTATGTTGGTGGTAAATCTATTCTGATTCCGTGGTATTCAGCACATTCATAACTTCCTATGAAAATCTGTGGGATTCCAGATAATTCTATCTGTCCTTTTTTTTCTGCTACTATGTGAAGTTTCTGGTAAAATAAAAATATTTCAAGGAGAGATAAATATATATAAACTCACAGAAGAATATGATAATTTCTAAAATAACAGGTGATTATGAAAACATGAAGAGGGCAAGGATGGACTCTTGTCTCTGAGAAAGAAAGAATGTTCAGCAGTCAAAATCAAGCACTGCCTCTGTTACTGCATATTATATGGAGCAGAAGCTATAAAAATCCCAAATTTAATTGTTTTTCTTCTGTTTATGGCAGGAATACTGAATACAGAGGAACTAAAGAAAGTAAAACACAAACATTTCAAAAGAAATAGAAAACCACTAAGAAATCAGGATCTACAGAATGTAAGGTTTTCAGTTAGCTCAGCAATATTAGCTCCGTAGTGTCTCACTTGACACTACATGTTTCTTCTTGAGAGTACACATTTTATTAAAATCCCCAAATACAATAACGTTTTACTAATCGCTGCATCAAGAGTTCTAACTTCACAAGTCTTGAATGTTTTGAAGTTTAATAATGGGCAATTAATATTGAATAAATTTGGATTCTTTCATTGATGCTTTTGTGAGGGTTGCAAAAAACTGCTCTGCACTCCAACTTTCAGGGCTTCATGGCCCACTTCCATCCCCTTGCACTTGCTGTTAAAGGTACAACTAGACAGACCAGCAGTTCCGCTGCTGATCAGACAGTTCAGTCATGCTCTCACTTTATACTTCAGAGAACTTTTGGAATAATTGTTCTTAGATGAACTACATCTTCTCCTTTGAGTTTTTTGTTTGTTTTTTTTAATCCAGAAAGTGCAACACCCCTTTAAGATGTAACGCTTCTCCAGTCCATTTCCAAAGACAAGTATAAACTGAAGGCAAGAAAGGTTGGTCACACCTTCAGTCTCAGGGAAACCAGAATCATCTCGGCATCGCCTACAAATTCCAAGATAGCCATGGATGACGAGATGATCACCTCTACCTGAGGTGTTTCCTCAAAAACTATCTTAAATAATAACCTGCTCCCCACTGCACAGCTAGGTTAATCTGTGACAATACGACATCTGCATGTCAATAAAGACAAATGCCTCATTAGGAATTCAATAAAAAAGGAATAAAGTGCACTACTCAAAGTATTAATATATATATGTATAAAATGTTGAAAGTAGGATTCCAGCATCTTCACTTCCACTAAGGCTGAAAACCATTAACTTTACGTTTTCCTGCAACCTCATTCACTCAGCCAAGAATGCAGCTAAAAGCTCCTGTAGTAAGGAGATTCAAATAAAACAAGCACCTTTTTCCAGTTCAGATCAGAGGATACATACTTGTTTTAATGTGCTCTTTTGAATGGTGAGAAAGTGAATACTATTGTATGATAAAAAAGATATTTTTTTCCCTCATTTTGCTTTCCATCTCTGCTTGATTTTCCACAGGAATCTTTTCTCTTTACAATTCAGTGCAACATGTGTAAACATGGATTATACCACATCAGAAACCAAGTTAGCTATCTCAAGAGAATTTGTATCTCTGCTGTGTGTAAGTAAGCAGATTAATTCCTAGATCAGGCATTACCTAATGCATTTTCAATTCAATTTCTTATTTTCTTTCTGCACACAAGATCAGGGAAGTGGGATTATTTTATTAATTTAACTAATATTTTGCATGTTTCCCCTGTTATCTTTCTTTACTCCAAAAATTTTTCTTAGTGCCTAGTGAGCGACTTAGTATGAGCAGGGATGTGTAAAGACAAGAGACCTAAGCCCTCCACACCTTACAGAGAAATAAATAGCATGGGGAGTGACAAACTTTTCCTCCCACTGCACTACCAGGAATAAGAATTTCTCACATATTTCAGATCCTGATCTACAGTGACACATGATGCCTGAGGTAAACTCAGTTATTGTATGAAATTTAGAGAAGATTATTTATTCACTAGCATTTATGCTGCTTTTATGGAAAATCTACGAAGTAGCGCATGAGCCAGTTTGGTTTCATTACAGCAGTGCCTGCTAGCACTGTTTAAGGTAAGGGTCTGTCAACATATCACAAAAGCATGGGATTTACTCCGTAAGATCAGTCCACTGGCCCATCGAGCTTGCCAGCTTGCCTCTGGAAGTACCCACTTCTGATGCTTAGGCACAGTAAGCCCTTAATACACCTGACTAATTGTGTGTAATGTTAAACTTGTGCATGAGCAAGGGCAAAAGACTCCTCGCCCTCTGCACTGTGCAGCTGATGCCCAAAGACACGAACTGATTACATCCCTGTACGTACCAAAACAATCAATAGTGACAAAAGTATGAAGATCCTTTTCAAGGCAGCTCTACCACGAGCCACAGCAACAGGCATACTACCTTGAAATTAATCACACATTTCTATGTTACACAAAATTACCATTCGGTCTTTTTTTTGCTTAAAATCAGCTCCAAAGGCCACTCCCAGACAGTGTGGTCTAAATTACCTATATTGGGTAGAGCTTGAAATTAAGGAAGGGCAAGTCCTTGAGCATTGAAGAAGGTGTCTGGAAGGCCAGGAAGAAAAAGGACAAAAAAATCAGAGAAAGGACAAGGAAGCATGACTGGAAGAGAAGAGTGGACAAGGAGAGACTGGAAAGGTGAGGAACAGGGATAAGGGGCAAGTATCAGAAACAGAAATAAGAGAGAAATATCAGGAGAAGGAGGAAAGGAAAGTGAAGAGTTAAGGGCATCCATGTGGATGGAAATGAAAGGGCAATGGAGAGAGCAGTTGGAGTGCAGACAGTAGCAAAAGGGAGGCAAAGACACTGACAGAACTTCAACTTTTCCACATTGTTCCTGACTCTTTCCTGTTTAAGTCCCTCCTGTCCTGCATTACCAGGTGGTCTCACAGAAGTATTCAGAAGTTCAGAATATGAACAAGGCATTAAATATGGGTGTCTCCATGAAGATAAGGAACAGCAGAAACTGTTAAAGACATTACTAAATTATCAGCCAAACATACCAATAAAGATAAGAAAAATTACATGGAGGAAATATCAGTGGCAGATCTCAAGGCACTTAGAGAAAGTTTTTGACCCAAGTTAAGGATAGCAACGACATTTATACCTCTTGAACTACATGTTATAAGTTGGTAGTCCTCCAACATAATTCTTTCCTTCATCTACACCAGAACTCATCTTTGCCAGTATCTGCACAAATGCAGCTATAGCCTATTGCACACGCCATGACATGTAAGGTGATCCTATACATAATCCCCAAATCCCCCTACTGCAAAAAAATCCACCCAAACCCAGCCAACCAAAAATGAACCCAGGGATTTTTTTTTTCTAAAATGAGTAATTTTTTTTTTCCTCAGACACTTGTGAAATTAGTTATTTTAGTTGTCATGCCTTCCAGAGAATGTCGTTCATATCTAAAGTTAAAATTAATACAAATGACTGGAGAAGCACAGCCTCATTACAAAGGATTTATGCACAAGCCCTCTTATCAATACCAACCTCCTAGTTCTGGACTCCTAAAGACAGAAATATGGAGCTACAAATAACATTCATTTCCCAATTACTATGCCAACCAGCTCTTTTTATTATAGACTGTATTTGCATTTGACTGACTGGCCTATTGGAAACACAGTGATGCCAGACCATCATCAAGTATTTTCTCTTTTTCAAAGACTTAATCCAGACTATGCACACCAGTGCACTATCAGTTGGTTTAATCATTCCTTTACATGATAAGGGATCCCACTCTTGGCAAATATGGATTTTTGTTGAATAGTTTCATGTTCCATTTTTAACCCATCAGTTGTGAAATGATGGGAATTTTTGCAGAGTAAGTAGTTGTTTATTTGACTTCTCTAGGATCCTACTTATTTTCTTCTGTTTTTCATAGGTGATACTTTTGTGAATGCATTCAAAGGAGCATTGCTTTGTATTTAATTTTCTTACAGTTAATATCTGCATATGATATTCTTAAAAGCTTAGTCTCCTATAATGAATTGTCTGCAAACGGATTCCTACACGCCTACTTTTTATTCACAGTTTTTACATTAAGAGTTTATATAAATTAGTTCAATTTATAGGTTGCTAATATACAACTCTTTGGGTATCTGCTCACCACTACAGGGAATAATCCTGTAACACAGGAGTTTATTCAGCTTGCAGGAAACCTGAGACCTCCACGATGCTGTTAAGAAGGTCTGTTAATCTTTGTACTTTGGTCTCCTGTTTTTAAAATGATGACCAAATTATACTCTTCTCCTGTTCTTTGTCTGCAAATTCCTTCAGGAAGAGATATCCTCTTTTTACCTTCTTGATTCAAACATTATAATAACAACAGTATGATAATCTGTTTGTGACGTTAATCTAGATACCAAGAACCTTTTGGGGCAGAAAGCACAAGTCAAAAAAACAAAGCTGCATCAAACAAACACCTAGAATTCAAACAGTCACAAACACTATTCTGCATTATTTATCCATGTATAATTGTCTTTAATCTTCTCAGTCTAATTGTTTCAGAGTCAAGCTTAAAGTGAAGCTCTGACTGCAATGGCACGCAAGTTTTACAGAAGCTCTTACACATGCTAAAGGCCATGTTGTGGAAAGGCATATGTGGGAAAACACCTGCTTTTGTATACAAGCACTGTAATGAAGTATCAGAATACTCAAGAAACACATTTAGGATAGTCCCAGTAAAATAAGAGTTGAGGAAATAGAGAAAAATCAGTCTTAAAGGAATGCTGTCCTGACATGACACAGATGTCTAAAATCCTGACATATTTCATATTTAAAAAGATAAATTCTTCCCTTTTATTTTTTTTTTCCTGGGATGATTTAGAAATAGCTCTGTTCCTCCCTCTATTTGTCAAAAGTAAAATAAAAAGTAAAATGAAATTTACATCTTCATTATTCACATTGTATCCAAAAGCATGCATTGTTCAATGAAAACATGAAAATGCCTCACTTTTTATATGCAAAACACCGCTCAAATATTCTTATGCACATCTTACAGGAGAAGGATTTTATCAATATAAATCCACTTTGAGGTGTTTTAAATTTTATTTCAATTTACAGTGGTTTCATATATGATATTAAAAGAGTAAGCAATGGCATTTAATTGAATCAAAATGCAATACAATGATAGTGATTTCAGTCATGGTTTTACTGTTAACACTGGTGCAATGATTTATTCATTTGTCATTCCACTTACTTTTGTATTTGAACATAAATTACAGTTACACCCCTTCACAGCTACCAGTTGGTACATATGTTATACTGGTAATGACATGCACCTATATAATTAGAAGAGCTCATGACAGTATATATGTTTTATTCCAATTCAAAAACTTTCTGACTTTGTCTAGTGAAAACTATCACTCCTGTCATGTGTACGTTCATCTCTTTCAGAAAACAGTGTCATAAATTTAGTGACTGGTGTGTCAAATGTGAGTAATTGTAACCAAGTTGAGAACTGTAAGGGAAATCCAAGTCAAACCACAAGAAGTTAGAGGTTAAAATCAGACACAGTCAGTGATGAGCAGCATTATTGAAATGGAAATGATTGGCAAACACAGCCCAGGTCTTAGCCCTCCACAATATTTGTAGTTCATCTAAATAAAGAGCTGGGCATTCAAACAGAATCCCATTTCATGAAAAAATATGGAAATTTCCAAACTTATTTCTATTCTACACTGGAGTGATTTAGCAGATCTATTAAAATATCACTTGGAGCCATTCTCTCTAGAGCTGTCTAGTGGTCATGGCACTTGCCTTGTACTGGAAGCTACGCACAAGGCCCCTCGATGCCAACTTGAGGCACAGAACTAGTGTCATTCACATTCTGCAGTTGTCCAGAAATCAAAAAAATAGTCATTTATTACACATTTTTTTATTTTCAATTTATTCTGTCGGACTTCTTTATTTATGAGAGAGTAAAAATTAATGTTCTTGAGGAGAAAGGGACACTGGAGCTCTCCTACATCCCATGCAATACCCTCAGGGCTTTCTTTGATCAAATCCTGAAAAGTCTTACAATAAGAGTAACCATATTTTCCAGCAAAACAGCATTATGATGCTTTGTGTTTTCTGACTGTTCATCTCCACCAGTAAACATAAACTGCTGGCACTGGTGCCAAGTTCATACAGAGAGATTTATGTTGGCAGCATATGAGCTTCTGAGCTTTTTAAAATAAATTAGTCACCAGGCACTAAAAGGGTTCACCATCGCTGATCTAGATTATACCCTCCTTTATCATCAGATGAGTTTCAAAATTCCCATTGAAATAAATACTCCAAATTTATTTGTATTTCCTTCCATTACATTAATGTATATAGGAAGAATTCTCCGAAATCATCTGCAACCTTGCTGCATTCTTCATTTACTACCTCTAAGAATCTCATGTCTGCTGCTTTAGTGTGACACAACTGTTGTTTATTACACTAATATTAATTATCTCCACTTTTGCTTTGCCTCCCACACTTGCTTGTTGCCATTGTATTCACATCTGTTCTAAAACCTGGATCTAAGTTAGCCGAGACCAGCAGCTGTCTTTTTAATATCAGGTTCAGAGCCTAGCACAAAGGAGCACTAGTTCCCAGCTAGAACCTCAACATACTGCAGCACTACAGATGTTAAATATCATAATAATGATTGTATCTTCCTTACACAGTGATTACTAGCAAAGCTGTGCAGCTTTCAAAGAGCCCTTGTTTTTTACTTTTCACCAACAGCTGAAGCAAAAAGAACGCATTTCCATTACAAGATGAAGCTGTACAATCTCATCCAACAAATGATCTCACTCTGACCCTCACACTAACTTTGCTATTAAGCAAAAACAGGCACATTTTCAAATATTGATTCCAACTAATGTCTGATCCTAACAGGCATGATCTTATCGGGGGCCCACTATAACAGAAGGAGTGTCAGAGTTAAACAGAATAGGTTTAGATAAGATCACAATCTTCCTACCATGATGTGATGCTATCATTGAGTGAGTATAGTATTTGAAGTAATTAACATTAATAGATATTGGCAACAGGAAGAGTGGTCACTGCTAAGGTCTAAACAAATTTGTGCATGATAAAATAAAACAAGTTTTATCTGAATGGTGGATAAGGATACGTTGTGTGCCCTAAGAGACCTAGCTGCCTTTGTATTTTTCTTTGAAATGATGGATATTCAATTAAGAGAGAAACACTGAGTAGCAACATTACTACTTTAGCTTGTCCTGTACCTTCTGTTTTGGTGGCAAACTGCCACTTTAGTTTTCCTGCTGCTTTCCTCATGTCTATCTTGACACGCATCCTACCCCATGCTTTGTGGACAGACCCTGGTCCCAGGGTTTGCCTGAAGAACCATGGCCACAGCTGATTTCATGGTGCCCTTCCTTGTTAGCAGAGAGCGGAGTAGCAAGGGCCTCTCTTACAGGAGGTATGGGAAGCAAAAAGTCATCTTTCTAGACTTTGAGCCCTACGGCTGTTTTATTTGAATGCTTTGCAGGAATATGGGGCATAGGATAGCCTCATGATGGGCTAGTCTAGAGGACTGGTCTCTAAAGTAAGTCTGGGCCATGGCAAAGAGAGGTACAAGGTTGACAGACATCTTGCTTACAGACATTTTGCTAACAGACCGTTTCATTTTTGCCTCTGACCATGGTAGACTTTCTGCATTTTCAGAAAGAAGGTGGTACTGTAAAAGTTAACACCAGCTTTGACGTGGCAAACTCTCTGTGAAACTCTGAAGTCTTTCTCCCCTGAAGCTATTAGCATGTAAGGCCAAAACAGCACAGAATGAAAATAATAATTTATAGCCCTGGAAAAAATGTTATCAACCTAGGAAAAATGAAAACACTGGTATAATTTTTTTTTTTTTTTTTTTTTTTTTTTTTTTAAAATCAGTTGATAGCTATGTGTAAGCTTTTGTAATAAAATAGCAGAAGCATAGGTAAACCTTCATATACCGAAGCCATACAAAAATACTACATAAGAAAAGGGTCCAAATCTAAATTCCCTTTAACTATTCATCATTAGTAGAAGTAAGCAAGTGTGCAACACAGAATTAAAAGGGCACAGTCAGATTTCCAAGGAGCAGAGTTCTCTGTTTATTGTGATAACAATACTGAACTCTAATACACTATTTTTTGTCCTTACAGCACTTATAGACATTAGCTAATTAAGTGAAATTTGAAAATATTTCTAAATTAATAGGGTACTTGCCAAGACTACTCAAATATTGCTCTTATACACAAAAACCCACATGCAGCTTTTCTACTTATCTTTGTGTATTTGTCTTCTCAAATGTGTGATTAACTCCAGAGCACTGAAATCTTTTTGATAATCGCTGAAGATGAATGTATCAGGACAATCAGCAGCATATGGAACACAGAATGCTGCCAGATGTTAACACACTAAAATAAAGCAGAACCATCCATGTACTCCGTATCTTATCTAAAAATAATATACTCATTGACCTTAACCTTATCAAACCAGTCCCATCTCCAAGGTCAAATAAAATACCAAATATTTATCTTCTATGGAGAGGTTTATAGGCTGTACTTGCAGTGCTCAGTGTCACAAAATGCTAAGCATACCTCAGCTCTTACTGCTCTGAATGAGAACTTGGGGTGCTCAGCACCTCCCACTGGTCCTCAGCTATAGGCAAAATTGAGTCCTGAGTGCATTCTTAATCACCGTTTAAAATTTGCAATCATCACACATTCCTTTTCATTGATTTTTATTTTTCCAAAGACTATACGTGGAAGCAGAAGAACACCTAGTCAGAGTAAAAAGTTCTCGCATATAAACTGTGATCTCCAACACACACTTCATTTGGAAGAAATCTGTGTAATCTGTATGTTGTCTTGACAAAATAACTTCAACACTCTTAGTGACGCCAATAAATTTTTGAAGTGATAATACCAACGCAGCATACTGCTGCAGCTCTCATGAGGCTGAGTATGATGCTGCAGGGGGTCATGGCAATGAATGCCACCCATGAACCTCTTTGCTTCCTCACGCCTATCCCAAAGCAGACTTTGCAAGTACTCCTGTCCAACAGCACAGCCAGAGAAACAGAAAACAATGACATCTTCGTGATCATATTCCTGAAGAGTTCTCACAGTTATACTTGTTATAGTGAATGAAGGTATCTTTGGTATGACTGACAAAGAAATGCTTATTAAAGGTCAGAAAGGCCATTTAGTGCCATGTATGCCACTAGCCAGAGCAAGTGTAGTAGGAGCTACTACAAAGACACTTAAACCCTGCAACAAGCGCTAACAATTGGCTTGGAAGAGGGAATGCAAGGAATGTTAAGGAGGTACAACCACACCAAGTGGTCTCACATTTGTGAGAGGTCAAGTTTCAAAACATGGATATTCTTATTTTCCACTGCTGCATGCGATGGTGGAGGGGGAAGCGTTTTCGGCAGTACTCAGTGCATGTACACACAGGTACCTGCTGCTGTTTCTGTATGCACTGAAGAGATCTACTTCACAGGAACAGTACCACAAAATGAGCTTTGAGGATGCCGGTGATGCCAAGAGCCTTCTTGCAAATGTTTCCACATCCAACCTGTGGTGTGTTCCCTGTTTTTCAGTCTGCCTAATCGGGCTCTGGTACCTGATAGTGGATGACTGACCACAGAAATCAAGACTCCGCTTACTCCCGGAGGCATGCTGTACGGCCAGATCAAAGTGCACCCATCAGGCATCCTGAAAACGCATACCATTGCTCTCACTTTGTGAACCTGTGACACGGAAACCTGGGACAATGATCCTTATAAATCAGATGGTATTTCTTAAAAAAGAGGTACAGAATACTTAGAAACATGATCTTAAGTAAAGCTGAAAATAAGGCTTTGAAAAGCTACACTGATTTAATATGTGTTCATACACAGTGTTAATTCTAACTTTTGTTAGCAGGAAATCCAAGGGGAAGGGAGAGCATTCAGGAGAAAAAAAAAGCTGTGGGCAATTGGTAAGGGACATGCCAAAAAAATATAGTGGCTTATATCCTTATCTCCCCGCAAGCCCTTGTTATATTTCAATTAAGATTTTGAAAAGGTATCCTACACTGTTGTGACCAACTGTCTAGCTTCCTGTAACGTTCCATCTGCCATTTTCTACAAAAAGTGGTGTCTCATTCTGGCTTTTTAAAGTGAATCTTGAAAGATTTTAGCTACCTGCAGGCATCGCTGGGCAGCTGAACAAGTGAAGTTGGCTGCAGACATTTCTCAGCATCAGGGTGCCAAAAGCCACAGGGTCATCTGCTCTGTTTCCTTCCCCCATGCCATGGCTCAGCTGTGCTTACACCGCTCTTGTCATCTTGGTCCAGCTTGTTCTTAAACGTACCAGCCACAAATTTACTACAATCTCCTGAATCTCTTCCAGCCTTTCACTCTCGTTAGCATTAGGAAGCTCCTTCTCGTATCTAACCTAAATCTCCCTTGCTGATACCTACATCTGCAAGTCTGGCATTATATCTTTCCATGGACCACAATCCAGGTGGAATTCTTTCACAAGAAGTGATGGAAACCCCCTGCCACAGAAGTGTACAGGATTAAGATGGTATTTTGGCTCAGAGGAGGGGAGGTGGACTGACTAGAGTGAGAAGAGAAACAGGAGTAAGGTCAAACAAGTGGATCTCACAAAAGAATACAATCCAGAATTTAAAAATTGTTAATAAGAGCCAATATTTAACGTAGTAAACGCAACTACATCCAAGAGGAAGAAACACTATCAAAGCAAAGAGATAAGACTAAGATATACTATGAGGTCCTTAGCAGAATTAAAAATCAGCAATAGAACCAGTCCTGCTTCTGCACAAGGAGAAGGGATGAAACAGAAATATTTTGGACCTACTATTGTTTTCTGCTTTGTAACTCTCTACCCTTTATGCTAATTTGTCCCAGTTTTCTTCCAAAAGTGAGGACAACAGCTTGCAGGAGAGGGAGAGAGGAAAGAATCTTTCCTCACTTCCCTAGCGCCAAGACACACCTCCCTCAGCTCCCCTAAACTTGTCTTGAATATCCTCACACATGGCAGAAGTTCCAGTTTTGTCTTTAAAAAAAGTGGTCACTCATCCCTCAGATCAGAAGCTTTGAAGCTTTCTTCTGAAGTCTTCAAAGAAAAAAAGTATTTTGGGAAATGTGCTATGCTTATAAATAAATACATAAATAATAATTACTATTACTAACATATATGAAGCTTTTATGAAAAAAAACCTCTTCTCTGCTTTCAGATAGCAACTCAAATGTCATAAACAAGATATAAGATACCAATATGTGACAGGAAGAATTTTAAACTATAAGACGTTTTCTGAGAATAATCTACGTAAACTATGATATGTCTCAGATGTTTTGTAGCTTATTCTAAATGCTACTTTCAGACTGCTGTGCATCCCTTAAAACACACTAAAGACAGTATTTTGTCTATGTGAAACTCAATGATTCCCTCAATATGTTAAAAGAGCTCAAAGATAAAAATATTATTAGAGCTAATGTTTCACAATTTGTAAAACATTTTGTAAATACACTGGACTATCTTCCCCATCTCTCCAGTTTGTGAAATACATGATAAAATGCATTAGTGAAAAGGGGACAAAAGTTTGTTAATTAATACCAAGTTATTTAAGATGAGACACAAATACGCAACAGTATCAAAACTGAGAGGGCTATGGGTATAAAATTATCCTGTATGGAGTATCCGGACAAGCACAAAACCCTGTAAACAAGACACAACATCAGGTAGAGTACCAGGAGTGCATCCCTCGCTGCAGCCTGTCCCCTGCTGCAGGTGGCCTGAAGCTGGCATGGAGGGCATGGATGGCAAGCAATGGTGCCTCCTGGGCTCTTCACAGCCATGCCCCGATGCCTGGCGCTGACTGTCTTTTCAGCTCCCTGGAGCCTGAGGAGCCACCACGGGGTTAGGTTTATAAACTTGCTCTCTGGGCTTGATGAATGAGGCCCAGGACATCCACAAACCTCACTCAGCACTCTAAGATCTCAAGTCAAGCTCTGTATTGCCCATATTTTAGTGGTGCAAAGTAGATCTGCGGTGTCTGGAAAAGGACAAATTTTGCTACTGGCTATGTGATACTACAACATCATTAGAAAAGGAGCTACAGCTGAATAGAGAAGAAAGTTCAGTCATATGTTAGTCTTTCAAACAAAACTGATTTCTAGGACATAATAACAGTCAGCACTTTCTTCTGACTAGAATATGCTATTGTTATATACTCACAAACACTTCCATTGTGTATATATACATATGTACAAATATATATACTTATTTTACCTAATTTCTCAATATATGTATGTATTCACACCGACTGTACTAACTATACTTAGTATAATTATTGAAGGTTTTTTTCTATCTGAAATATTGAAACCCAAAATTTCACAGGATGCAGTTAATTCAGCTGGTAATGAAACAACTTGAAATACCTTTTATTGCCATCGTTCTTGAAAATTTACAGGCTACTTCTCTCAAGCATATTCAAACAGAAAGGGAACTAACGTTTGAATTTTCATCATTCCATCATACTGTATGGAAGTGAGCAGCAAACAGCCACTGTCTTCATTGAAATCATTCCTTTATTTCAGGTTTGGGTTTTTTTTAATTATTTAAATGAAGATAAGACAGTTATTTCAAATCTTGTTACTGTTTCTATGATATAGTATCTAGGTCTGCACTTTTATTTCAACAAACAAATTTTGACACCACCAAAATGTGAATTTTCACACCAAAATTTTCTCTAGAGCACACTTTATTTCAAGCTGCCCACTATTGCCTCTACAAGTTTTATGGAAATTATCTGTTGATGTTTTCATAATCGTATGTCATTTTTATGTCTGGACAACATACTAAGTGCAACATAAGTGCTACCACAGCTCCACAGGCAACAATATCATGGTGCTTTTCTCCACTACCAATGTACACTAAGGCTAACTAACCTTGGGCAGGCATGGATTTGTGGGTAATTGCACCAAAGAAACCCAGGAGCATTTTATTTTCTTGTGTTCAAAGAGAGAACACAAGCCTCCAGGTCTTTCAGATCAGTGTCCATTGTAACTACCAAATTCTTCGCTTAACAATGCAAATGTCTTTGTAGACACAAGCACCTTTACAGTTCTGTGTTCCACTAAAATGATGAAAGTAGAATTTCCTATGCTTGTTCTGTGGATGTGAAAGTACTGAAAACAAAGTGTCAACATTTTAGAAACTGAATTTTATTTCAGAGTGAAAAAAATTTGTGTTCTTTAACATTTAGTGAGAAGAAAGTTATTTCAAAAACTGCTGAACATTTAAATATGACATTTTGTATCTGCTTAGTCTATAATAATACATACTTTTCATAAATAAGAAGAAATATTCTTATAAAAAGCATGAATTTTAAAAATTTCCTCAGAGAACAACATTAATGTTAAATTCCTCATTTTAAACACGAGTGTTGAACTTGTGCCTGTTGGGTATTTCAGTGTACTGAGCTGCATAAATGACCTTAAATGGAGCTAAATCAATTATTTCTCTCACCCAAAGTTTTTAAATAAGACTACATCCCATTCTAAAAGTTGTGTTACGAATTTAGCAAGATCTACAATGGCAAAATAAGCATTTTAGTCCTGAAGCCTACGTTACAGAGAAGATTAGATTAGATGACCACATTAGATTAGATTCTAGCAGCACAAGAATATCTTGCTACTGTACAGTTTACTGCAGTGGTTCACTATGAACAGCTTAACAGTGCAGTCTGTGTTCCCGTACACATCATCTCCTCTGTACTTTTCCCTGCATCCCGAAATGGAAAAGCCTGGCACTGACACACGGTATATCCCTCTGCTTCTCCGGCCTGGGAGGCCCCCAGCCAAATTTTCTTGACCTTTTTCTGTCCTGGGCTCCTGAGCTTGCCTCATCTCTTCTGCCGAGCCATCCCCTGGCTCTGCTCTCAGGAGCTCCCTGGCAATGTGGAGCTATACACCCATGTTGAGAACGACTCCCAGACTAAAATGAAGCTTGTTGAAATAGGACAGACAGTTAATATCGAGTTTTCTCCCAGGGAACTGAGTTAGCTTAATGAGAATGATTGGTACCGTCTACTACTTAATTACAATAATATTAGAATAAAGTCTGCTTAATGGAAATGCTTACAGCAAGCACTAAGTAACTGAATTATTTTAAAAAACCTTTCAAATTGACCAGTGGTAGTTTTTTTTAAACAAATGTTAAAGTTTCACTGTTCTGATAAACTAGTGTCAAAATGAACCATGGGTATGTATAGATTTAAATAAGACCCGTAGCCAAAGAAAAGAGGTTAAAAAATAAAAGGAATTTTATGTGAAAATACTCTACTGAGATAATATTACATTCTGGAAACAATCAGTTCAGAAATAAAGAAATAAAAAGGAACAATAGAATTTTAATCCTGTCATCCTGTGAACATTTGAGGATTTTTATGTGTGGTTGTTTTTTGTTTGTTTGTTTGTTTAACCAAACCATATTTGTATGTCCCTTGAACATTTATTATCTTCAAATTAAGGCTACAGTAATGGCATGCAGTACTTATCCTGGTGTACTAAGAGCATTTAGACAGAGATGCATGATCAGCATACTCTTTCCTTTCATGGACCATGTTGCTTCATCACCCGTTTGTGTTCTGGAAACTACTTCTGCAAGCTGGAAACAAACACTTCTGGCTTTTTTCAAAACAGGGTGTTTATTCAGATCATTACCAGGTCTTGCTATCACATTAGTAACATGTTTTAAATAAACTCTGTTGAGTAAATGTAAATAAAGGAGCAGAAATAGCTATTTTTTTTTTTTTTATGAAAAGCGTCTAAACTACAATTTTGCACAAAAGTTTCGTAAAAAGTTGTAATTTAGTTCCCCTTGACTACACATCTATATAAATGGGAGAGCACTTTATACAAGGCGAGGCAAAGTGAGGTGATGTGTACTCAAAGACTGCTGGGGATGGCCATGTGGATGTCTACAGCACCTCAGCATCTCTCTCTCTTTTTTTAATGTTTCAGTCTGTATGAAGTGGCCAGCCTGACACTTGCACAGGGCATCAGCACATCGCTCTAAGCATGACACTATGTGCTGTCCACAAGCACTGTTACACTAACATCTGCTCATGTTTGGAGCAGAAGGAAGCGTTTTCAAACTAGTTTTAAACATGAAGAACCTGACAGTAACAGCACTAAAACGTAAAAAATGCTTTTGTAGTCACTTGAGGTACTTAAAGGTATACCCCCAACACAGTAAGGATTAGGATCAAGGTTTGTTGGTCAATACGCTATTTTTGGTAATTAAATATAAAAATGGCTCTGTGCTAATAAGAGCTAAAATCCCCATTTGCAGGTAAACGTCTGAAGATAAAATCTGCCTTATCCCTTTCCATGTTTGAACAAGAGAACAAGCAACTGCAGTCTGACTACAGATTACAGACAGACCACTGGGTCTCTCGGTGGCCATACAGCACCTTCAACCAAAGAGCCCAGAAAAACCTTGCACTGCAGCTCTAAAGATTAAAAGTTGCTGGCTACTACAGATATGAGGTTTTTGACCTGAATTGACCAGCCACAGATTAGTGAGTGAGTAACTTAACTGCATTTTGAACCTTGGCTCCTTAGCCAAGAACACACTACCCAGTCAAACAGTTTCAGGAGGATATCTTCCAGAAGAAATGTCCCCTTGGCACTGAACCTCCCAGATCCCATTACAGGGTCCGTGCTGTATCCCACTGCTCGCCTGGCCCAACCCTGCACGCTTTCCTCCCACGTTCCCTTCACATCCATGTTGAATCCTCTTTTCCTTATCAGGCTGATACAGACCTGCCCCATGCACTCTTCCCTGCCACAAGACAACGAGAACAGGGTGCAGGATCCAGCTGCTGATTGTTTTGCTTCACAAAACCTCGCCATGGGCACAGATTAACACCAAAAACTAGACAGTGGCAGCCAAAGGAAGAGGCCTTTCAGAACGCCTCCACGTGACAGCTGGAGCGATGGTGAGTCGCTGCTCCATGTCCATCCTGGGCTACGCGGTTCTGTGACCCTTTTGTTTCCAATTCCCACCAAGCTGTCCCCTCAAATAGGGAACATATTTACAGCTTGAAAAAAAGCAAGCCAACGGCTTTTCCTCAGGTATGCTGCTAGTGCCTTGAATTTAGCACTGGTTACACACAGCAGCTTCTCTTTCAGGGGTGGCTACGACCAGCCTAGAGGGGTCTTCTGCTCTTTTCGCTTCCCTGTTCACATTAGACTTGACATTTGTGCAAATCCACCTTCTTGTTAAAGACAAGAATCACAAGCTAGGGGTCTTACACTTAGAAACATATTCCTGTATACTCGTAGGTATCCACAAACTACTCAATTTTCTGTGATGTAGCCAGACACAAGGTTGGAGCCTTTCTGGTAAAACTAGTTATTGAATCATGTCACCTTCCTTCTACAGCTAAGTTCCAACTAACTGTAGATATAAAACAGTATTGTACAAAACTCTTCCTGTTTCTTTTTGTGAAAACAGCAAGATTATATTAAATCTAGGAATACGGAAACAGGTAGGTGATCTTTTTTTACTGTAAAACAAGAGAACAAGTTATTTTAGAAGTACACTTTCTAGGCTTGGAAAGGTACTCCTGTACGCTTAATTTTCTTGGGACTATCAACTGTTACGGAACAGCTAGTGGAAACTGAAAGAAGTGGTAGGAAATGAAAGGCTGTAAACTCTGGGCTCAATTGTGCAGATGGATAGAAACTATGCATGCAGCTGAGAGCAGGAGAATTTTTCAGGTTTGGCAAAATTACAGAAATAGATCATTAAAAGTATCTAAATAGATCACTCTAAAGGTAAGCGAAGTATCTAAATATTTATCTATAAGTATTTAATAATGACACAAGGAGTTCTTAAATTCAGATTGAAATGGGAATTAAATGCCTAGACAAGCTTTAGATCTGAGACTCTGCTTTTAAAAACAATGTTCTTAAGATTTCTGGTGGCTGCACGCAGATTGTTTCATCAACAGCAACAGTAATGCAATGGGGAACATTATTTCATAAGGGGCTTTGGTCACTCTGTAAATCATGAGTATTGGCTAACTCCTAGATGAGAAAAATTAAGAATTTTATTAGTCATTGAGCTAATTCACATCTACCATTAGAGTCCGAGTACTCTGCAGTCCTGATACGGACCTTGCTCTACCATACATCCTGGCAATGCTGCCTCGCTGCTGACAAAGTCAACAGCTGCTATTCCTACTGCGAACATCACTCATCATTTTTGTTCAAAGTACCCAACCTTCCACTACTCTGAGATGCATATTGTTCATATACTTCAAGACAGAAACTTGAAGGATCTAAAAAGTATTTGACCTCTGGCACAGTGACTTAATTAATTATCATGCTGAATTAATTAGCTTGAACCATCTCCTGAGCCAACAGCAGCGAGACTGTATTCAGCAACACAGCACTTCTTGAAGTAAGAATCAACAGGGTATTACATATACAGGTTGCATACAGTACAGAGTATGAGGGTAGTAACCAAGCTATTCCACTGTTATGGCTAGGTAATGAATCCTACGAGGCAGTGCCACATTGTCAACACTAAAGTCAGGTAAGATACTTGCAGTCAGCCACAATCATACTTTCCAATAAAGAGATCAGCTGCAAAAATGGTATTTCTGCACCTGAGAAATTCCTTGAAATTTCTTTCCTTTCTGCTCTGTAGCAAAAATTTACATTAAAGCTCTTCTCCAGAATATGTTTGCAACAGTGTAATGTTTGATGTTCTCATTCAGAAATCAACTAAACCTGCTGTCAGCTGCTGATGTGAAAGTCTGATTGAATTCTAGTGAGGTGAGGCTTTATCCAAATGAGCTTTCCAAAACAGATATAAATAACTTAAATAAACAAATATAACTCCCATCATGAACAACAGAGAGCATGTATGCTAGTGAGAAACGTAATCAGATATGTCAAGCAAACAGAAAAGTAATAAATAAAACAGAAGCATTTCAAAAATAAAATAAAATAAAATAAAAATAAATAAAAAAAAAAAAACAAAAAAAAAAAAACCAGAAGGAAAATATGTGGAAGCTGCCACTGGGTTTGTGTTGTTTAAACATTAAAGTTCTATCAAGAAGTTTACATTTCTTCACACATCATTTTAAAGTAACAAATGCAGGATTACAGGAAACATCTGATGGTTGGGAAAAAGAAACAATACTTAGAATCACAGAGTAATTCAGGTTGGAAGGGCCCTCTGGAGGTCATCCAGTCCAAACTCCTGCTAAAAGCAGGGCAAACTTCAAAGTCAGATCCAACTTTAACATTAACTCAGATTGCTCAAGATCATACTCAGTTTTGACTATCTCAAAGGACGGAGTTGCTCAGGGGATGATATTGCTAAAGACTACAATTCTGTTTACAGGAACTTTCAGATTTACAAATGTATTTATATTAGTAGGCAAAGCAAAAGTAAAATCTTTCTAGTACTAGCAGAAATAGACCATGTTTTTTTCTTTTGACATGAAACAAATTAGTATCTTTCCAGTTAGAAAAAGAAGTCCTGAAGATTTTCATCTCACATTTCTCTGAACTAGGCTGAGAGAGTTGTTCCATCCCATTATAATCATCAAACAAAAAAGTCATCTCTGCTACTGCTTAATTACAAGTTCATTTAACCCAAAATGTCTTTGCTGAATGTTTTTGTTACAGCATTGATATTTGCCCAAATTTACAAAGTATTAATAGACCTTAATATATGCCCATGCTACCAAAGGAGAAGCAAGCTCCTGCTAGAAGGATTGTTGGTAGATAATGATGACTTTAGTAGTGAAGGGTCAATCATCATCATCTCCCACACTGAAAATTTATCATCAAGTATTATAAACCTCAGGAAGTGGTACAAATAGACAGGGCAACAGGGACAACACAAAGATGGCATTTTTCCAAATGGATTGACTCAGCTACACCAGGACAAAAGTTTGTGTTGTATGAAAGTTGATGAAAGTAGCAATAGTAATAGTGGAATTTTAGAAAATTATTTGAATTATAGGTAGTTGTCACAAGTGACACCTTATGAACAAGACTTTGAGAATGCTGACAGACCAAGAATAAACCAGATGGAGACATAAAAATGAAATGGATGGAGAAAACCGACATTGGTATTCAAATTGTCCAGTTTTCCCCTTCTAACAAAAAGATGCTTTAAGTGTCCAGTACTTTTGAAAATTCAACCTTTATTCAGATGCCTGAACGGGAAATCTGACTGGGTTGGGAATACTAAGCTCCAGGAAACTCAAAGTTTCAATGCTGCTTTCTGTAACATCTTGTTAGCACCTTTTGATTAATAAATTATGCTAAAGAGCCTATAAAATATCAAGACCTTAAATGGCTACTATGTACTTAGAATAACGCTTTACTACATATTTTAATATGCATATTTACAGAAAGTAGCATGCATACTACTTGGCAAGCTCTTAGAGAGAACTCCAATACACAGGCATAGGTTCTCCAGGGAGGAGTTAAAGATTATCAGTTCCCCACCTTTTCTCCCTTGTCCACATAACCCCTCTCTCACACTGTCCTAGATGGTACTTGAGCAACTCAGCACTCCTCACTCCCTTCAGGTCCTCCAAGGGCAGGCCAGTTCCCCAGCACTGAGAAGCTCAGCTTCTTCACTTAGACCACAGATGTATCTGCCCCAAATGTATATAATAGCTTCTGTGAAATACTTCTATGGGTCTTTATGCTAATACACTCATGTGAAGTCTGTAACAGCAAACAGTGATCTAGCTGAAGATAACATTTCTTTAGAAGTATCCCCCAGGGCTATGTGTGCTCCAAGATTGTCTAAACCTTTCTAGACATAGAAGTTGTTTTTGTTCAGTACAGGGTCACCTCTCCAGATATTCTCAGAAAATTAATCTGAGCTATAAACAAATAATATTAAAGCTGACTTAAAACCAAGAACAAAACTGAAATGAAGACCTAGGAATGACATCATTTTCAGTGTACTGAACTGAGACCAGCAAAGCATTACTCTTAAGTAGTATGGTCCACATACCTTCTGGAATCAGTATAAAAAAATAAGGCTAACCGAGAACATATTATGTGGCAAGTGCCTTTTGATACCTTTCAAAATACTTTTAAACTGATGAATGATCTTGCTATGTTCAGTATCATTACCATTAAAGCACATTTAACAAATGTTATCCTAAAATAATGTAGCTATCTATTTCCTATACAATCCGTTAATATAAATTGTGTTCAGCAACGAATGCTATGAAAAATTTTAAAAGCCACTCAAAAATCAGATGTTACTACTGAAATGCAGTAGCTTAGTTCAGCAAACTAGGAAGCGATATTCCCCTTCTGTAAAATAACAAGTTAAATACTATTAACCTGTGCTCCAAATAACTTTACATGGAAGGCTGCCATAGATGAACTAATTGGAAAAGAGCCAAATACCACTGTCCATGAAAGCTAACAATGCCTGTTTTCAAATGCTCTGGCTCAATAGCAATGGAAGCTATTCCCTAAAGAATGACGCACAATAGAATGAAGCGAAGCATCTCAGAGCATCTACATACCAAGGTGTTATTATTCAGATCCATCTTCCCAGCAAAGGGCCCCCACGTTGTTCCAACCGGAAGCTGCTGCCGGCTCTGAATCTTGCGCTCCCCGTCTTTCTGGACCACCTCCAACTCTCCTGCAAACAAAGAAAACAAGCAGTGTTGAGAGCACTTTCACTTGTGCCTTGACAACAACCACCTCTGCCTTTGTGTTGGCTTTATATGCGCAATGTTCTGAGGAGCCATATAATGAGAATTAATTATGCTTGTCTGAAAAACAACCGATCTTGTCATCCCGCAAAAAGAAAAACAAATCTCCTTCCTTTATAATTATATTCAAATTTGGTTTAGAAAGTTCCATTCCTTTCTTGCGTCTTTTCACATGCATTAGAGTTTGAAGGCATTTTTGTTCAAAACAGCAGTTTTATAGAAGCTCATAAGAAATGCTGAGGACGGGGGAGATAACAGCTGAGAGCGCAGGAGCAGCCACACCAGCTGTATTAACCTCCTTGCTGCATTCTGCTGTCACAAGACCACATTCTGAAACATTTAGCTATTAAACATTTTACAGACATAACACACAGTGATATAAACCCCCAACAACTCCACTGTTTTGAAGAAACTACTAAAATAATGCACTACAAATAAAAAGAAGATTTTAAACCGAGCGAGGTTTTACAAGCAGTAAGAACTAGGCCCAAAATAATTTACTAGCTTAAGGTTTTAACACAAAAATATCTAAAAGCAAGGAGGAGGCAGTCTGGTTTTTTAGTATGGATTCGTCATTTTTTTTAAAAGTTAATCTTATTTCTGAAAGTAAGGACTTCGAAATTTACACTTAAAAGTGAAATTGTTACTTTAGATCACTGTAACTTTTTGTTTTGTTTTGTTTTGTTTTTGTTTTTGTTTTTTTTCCCAGTGAAAAGAGAAAGAATAATACAGAGTGGATCACTATGGTGGAAGGAAAAATAAAATTCAGTCACAACCCTTCTTCCCAACATTTTTTTCACTTCATTTCAGGATTAAAAAAATAGTCTCGACAATGCTTATTTGAAAGCAGTCTCTTCAAAAAGCCTGTTTTTCTATGAACAAACATTTCAGTTAAAAATGTAGTAACCATTATGTTTATATACACAATTTCAAACATTCTTTTCTAAAACAACTCAAATAAACTCTGGTTTCAAACCTTTAAGAGGGATAAAATGGAAGAAGGAGGTAATCTATGCTTTTCTTGTCAGACATCTAACTGAATTTTGACATGTTGTTGCACTTCCAAGCTTCGGCCTTCCTGAAGGTAGGTGTAAAATCTGTTCTCACAAGCAGCAGAGCTCACCTCAGCTTCGCTGTATCCATGATGTGTCCCACCCTGTTTTCCCTGCCTGCTGAAGAACCTTCCTGCCTTTCTGTACCAACCACGTGAAACACTAACTCCTGACTTTGGCATCAGCATGTCCCTTCTCAACTTCCCTGCCCCAAATCCATACAGTGCTTTTCCACAAACAGGGTAAAGTCCAACTGTGCAAGAAGTCAGCTCATCCACCATTTAGAAGTGGCAGTTGTGAAATGCAGCTTGGGTCAAAGGAAGTGAGTAACTCCTCCTGGCTTACAGGCATTCTCCACAGACTTCCCGGAGCTAACCATTCCCATGGATGCCTGGATTTACCTTACAGCCAGGCTGCAAAGGTTTTCCTTGTCCACAGGGGTTAATCTCAACAGTTTTCTCAAGAGAAGACTTGGCTCCAGCTTCCATTTTCAAGCACAGAAATCTAAATTTCGCTTCTGAGTGTTGCAGATTACAAAACTACGTAAAATTGTGCATCAGATCCTTCCTGCAAACTGGAACAAATCTAGGAAATAGAGCTGTATCAGATTACAAAAGCTTCTGTGTATGCGGGCGAGTCTTCATCGTGACAGTGCTATGACATTTTAAAAGGCAATCTGCGAGCAGGAAAGCTTACAGATTAATTATATCTAATTTACACATGAGATATATATGTATCCAAACAGAAAAAAAGAAAAAAAATCATTTTTTTCTCTCTCACAGTCACATTGTTAAAAATTATATTATCTTAAAAAAAAATCTCTTTATATGTTAATTATGGAAGAGAAAAATCTTTCTGGTATTGCAAGGTAACATGCTGATCACTTAGGCATACTGCAGCATCTTCTCTCAACACAGAGATGAAAACTCTAGCATTTGCTTGCTTTTACACACTAAAAAAACAGCCATGTCTATGGGCATGTCACATTTAACTGATACCAGAGGAATCATGAGAATCTTTGAAAACCCTTTTAAAAAATAATTCAGCCTCCCTTTCTGCCACTGACATTTTTCATTTGAAAAGGGTTCAGACACAGTCAAACAGTGACTCCTTATCTGTACCTGTGGATTTACAAGCAGGCCTGTCTTTTAATGGATTAAGAACGACAACGTTAGGGCAGATCATCCAGTGATATCCAAAAAATTCCCTAAAATCTAAGGTACGCATCATTACGCTTTGTATTTTAAATAAAATTAATAACACAAGTCTTAGCCTTGCTAAATAGTTCAGGTTTGATGCAACCATAAAAACAAGCATTTATTTTCAAAAACTGTAGTTTTTTCCTCCAGTTGATAATTAAATAAGTCAATATGGATTTTTTTCTTTTATTGCCTTTTGTTACAATCCCAAACTGTAGTTAGAGCAATGCACCACAGATGGGGTAACATCATGCTGACTTGTACTGAAGCTGCTGTATTTTCCCCTGCACTCACAACACCATGACACAGTAGGAGATTGCAGACAAGGTTACAAAACATTTTGCTGCATAACCTTCCTGTTTCCCTTGATCATAGCTCTCCAAATAAGATACATTTTCCTCTGGTCACCATAACCAACAGCCATTTTAATGCTGTGGGTGAATGTTAGAGTTGGGAAGGATAATCTGCTCATATATTTTGGCAAACAGACATTTTGGCTATACTTGTACGAGGTACAGCGTGTGACAATTTGATCCTTGGGGAAGATTATTTTTCCAATGAAAATCTTTGTTTGGGGAGAAAAAATTAACACTAAGAGAGCTGTAAGCTAAAGAAACACACAGCACATCAGGATCTACAAGCAGCACCTGCTGAGATTCTTTTTTTTTCCCCCTACCAGTGCCTGCACCTTTTGTAAAATCCTTGTATAGGTTCCTTCGTATGGCCTAAGGCCAGTGGCTGGTATGAGAGTTTGCAGAAAAAACAATTACAAATGTACTATTAAAAATCCTCTCATGAATTGCCCTGACCTCAGAGTAAGGAGCCTGCAACTTTCCGGCATTCATTTACAACATTTTCCTCTGCTGAAATGTCCAATTTGGTGAATGGTATCCAAATTGTGGCAACAGATGTGTCCAGTATCCTGCTGATGAGAATGGGGCTGTCCTCTGCTCACTGCCAGCTTCCCACGAGGACACTCGTTTAAGTGGTGCCATACCTGTGGCCCTGAACAACTTGTGACCTCGTGGGAGTTTGCTGGGGGAAAAAAGAGAACCTCTCTCTGTCACTCTTAATTAAAAGAGTTTGAAAATTGTGTCAGCAAGAGAGGATTTTCCCCTTCAGCCTCAGATGAAGTTCAGATGCAAGTCAGAAGTGCTCTCTGCAGCTACCATTCCCTGCACAACTGCTCAGCATCTTCACAGATTACGTCAGGAGGAGGAAGAGGATCTCAGATTTTATTGCCATATCACCACTTGCAGTAAGTATCAAGACTCGGCACTCTTCACAATTGCTTGTCCATGGAGATCCCAATGAGTGGGGAGAAAAGAAAGGACAAAAAACTGCTGTAGCTTACTTTAATCTGTGCTCCTGCCCAAGGGAAGCAGAAAATTCTGTGCCAAACACTGTTAGGGGTTTCTAGGGATCAGCAATTGCAACAGACCACCTCAGTTCTGAACACTGAACCTAACGCCAAATTATAATATACAGAATTCATACATGCCCCTGGGATTCATCATTCCTACAGCAACATCAAGAAGCAGCTGCATTTCACTGTTTTCATCCTAGACTTGTCAACCATCCGAATGAAAAGGTCAGCAAGAATCATAACAGAAGCAGCACTAAGAAATCTAAGTAGAGAGGAAGTGATGTCCTGCTTTTAGATTTTGTGAGTTAGGTTCAAAAAATTACTTAAGAGACATTCCATTTAGCGAGTTTTACTTCCCTTTCCCTTGCTACAGAAAAAATATTTTTTTTTCAGCTTGTTCTCTAGGAACACGCTTATTTCCAGCTTGCTGAGTAAGTTTATACAAAATATTTGAGACACACAGTATGGGTTAATCAATTTTGGTAAAAGATAATGCTGTTAGTGCTGTGGGCTGTTTCTCTTATCTTGTTGATGTAGCATACTTTTAAAGTCTGTGATTACTCAAAGACTTATGATAGCCACACTGTAAAAGAAGCCCCAAGTCATGACTCACTGCTACAGCTACAAAACATCCCATGGCTTTTAAGATATTAGGCCACCTTAGTGGATACAAAAAACAGAATGAAAGAACTCAATTTAGGATTTTTTTCTTACATATACATATTGTTTCAGGGATGCCACATAGGGTTTGCATAAAACGGAAGGTGGACAGGACAGTTTAGCTTTGTCTTCTTTTACAGCAAAATAAGAATAATTTTAAAAAGCTCCACAAAACATGTATAGTGTACACAGGAACCCACCAACAGGTTTTGGTCTATAACAGGTTCTGATCACAGTTCGAATACCAGAAGAATTCAACTATACATAGTATTTCTATACAAAATAATACTGTCTTTCATCCATCTACCCACAACCTGGAATAAGAAACAAAGGAGTGTATAACTGATGGTAAATGATGAACAGTGTTCTGGGACAGAAAAATTGAATACTTCATTGAGAAGTAAGTATATCCAGATTTATACAGGTTTAACATTTCTAAGCAAGTCATTGATAGCTTTGACAGTAGGTTGTTTTGTTTTTGTTTTATTTTGTTTTGTTTTGTTTTGTTTTGTCAGGCATAGCTTCTACGTGGAATTAGTTAAAAAGAATGAGTAAGCTCTTCCTCTGCTATAATTAGAGACTGGTTATTTGGCATCATGGGGCTGTACAAATTTCCACTAGCGAAAGGCTTCTTCTTTGCATATTCCCAGTGCTCTGCCACCTGGCTCTCTAATGAGTATTTTTGCATGGCAGAGAAATCGTAGATACTGTAGTTTCAAACAAGGGCTGCTTGGAAGCTGGAGTGAGCAAGCTAAAAACACTCTCAGAAGTTCTTAAGCGTTGCCCAGCTCAGAGCCCAAGATCTGCCTGCTGTCCTGTATGCACAGGAAGAATCTTTAATTAATATTTGACTGGTGATTACCTCCATTATAACAAACTAATAGGTGTAGGTTTGCACACAGTAGTTCACTGACAGCAGAGAACTATTTCATTTTCTGTGTTTCTTAACAAGGTAGCTCCACTATTAAATGCGTATACACTTGCTTGTCAGACATAAAGTGCATTATTGAGATACCTCCTCTAAATTCTCCTCCCTCAATTTTCAAGTCTCTAAGACATAACACACACTAAACTACAGTTTCGAACATAAACTTGAAATACGACAGTCTCTATTCAAGCACTCCAGTCAAACCCTGATAAATCAGGCTGGCCATGCAGTGATCTTATCCTTTCTGACTCTTTAATAAATCGAACCTTGTAAGTTCACGCTGTTGGAAGTTGTCACTAAATGAAATTGTGACCTTATCCGATGCGTGAACTTATCCTGCTGACAACTACATTTATTGTGTGGATAAGCATGGGGGGGAAAAAAAAGACTTTTGATAATTGTGACCCTAGCCATATGCAACTCTAACAGATGGGATCTTTTTGATGTTCTATTAATGATTTGCCTATGATGATCCTTTACTCAGGGGAAAAATAAACGCTCTTCATAGGTAAGTGGTAGGGAGACTGGTAAGCAGCATGGAAAGTGCACAAAGAGGTACTGGCTAACAGCAGTGAATCAGAAGCTATTAGCCTAACACAAAGAGCTTTGAATTAGCTTGTAATTGCACTGGAAAAGATAACATAATCGAGGTGGCAAAACAGAAACATTCCTTTTCCACAGGAGTCATTCAATAGCCCAAAACTCTGAAACGAGTGACTGAGAGCCTGAAGAGTAACCCAAAATATGCTGAGCCACAGCACCTCTTGATGAATGAATGAATACTGCACCCCTTCCAGCACTGACTGGACAGTCACCCCTGCTATTGTGGAAGAATGCTGGTAACAGGCAATTCATAGAATCACAGAATCATAGAACAGTGTGGGTTGGAAGGCACTTTTAAAGGCCATCCAGTCCAATACCTTCTGCAACAAGAAGCGTAATTTTCCACCAGATCAGGTTGCTCAGAGCCCTGTCCAACCTGACCTTGAACTTTTCCAGAGATGGGGCTTGTACACCATCTCTGAGTAACCTCTTCAAGTGTTTCACAGCCCTCATTGTAAAAATAAATCTGAAAATTGCTAACCAGCTCACGTTTGTCCATCAGGGAATATGGCATCATGTTGTCTAATTCTCACATCTCTCCACAGCAGGTAGCACTGCACCTGTTCTGCAGTGCACTGACTCTGGAGTGAGAATCACCTAAGGGGTGTCAGGGTACAGCCTGTCTGCAGCACTGCAAGTCTGCTGCAGGATACAAGAACTGTAGTTATCCTGCCAGAAAGACACATATGTATGAGAGACAAGTTCACCCTGCAGTCCAAACAGTAACAGACTAAATTAAGATCCACCTTCAAAACAAATTTTTCAATTTTTTTTTTTTTTTCTTTGCCATGACAATTACAGTCACTGGGGTCTTGACAAAAAGAGAGGTTATTTAGGTTGTCCAGAAGCAAAAGCAAAATTTTATTTTGCTGCCACAAAGATGAGAAAATAGGGCCAGGCCACTCTTAGGACGAGAAGAGTAGAAGAAGGCACAGACTTGGGGCTGAAAGCTGAGAAAACAACTCTGTGTAGTCACCCTGGAAGGAGGGAAGGTTGCCATTCTGCTGCCACTGAGGGGGTGGAGGGTTTCTGAACAGAGCAGCCTTCTTCCTTTCTCTGAAGTTGCTCTCACTCCCCAGCAACTGATCCCTCTCACCCTGATCCTCCCTGGTCCCATCCCTTTTAAAGGGTAGGATCAGCCAGACCTCGTACCACAACAGTCATGAGAGAAGTAGACACAAGATAATGCACAGGTAGTTACTGCTCTAAGCTACTGCTCTTTGCCTACACTTAGAAGCAGATCTACATTGCAAACAGAAAACAGGAGAAGCTGCCACACGCTGCTTCATTCCTAACTGAGCTGCCTAATGCTGCCCCACCTTGCCACTGGTCCCACAGGGCATCCTAGGTAAGGATGACAAATGAAAAGGCTTCTCCATTTTCTGCAACGAAAATCTTGCTGTTCCCTACCTTTCTTTAGAGCCCCAAACCTCAGAAGCAGAGTTTCTTTATCTCTCCTACCTGCTGTTAGTACTGCAAATGGCAGTGAGTGCAGGTGGCATCCTTATCTGCAACAGCACTGTCCTACAATGGACAATACAGGGAAGGAAAGAACATTTTGAAAGTGAGGACAGGGAACAACTAGGCAAAGATTTTCAGAAAAAAAGACCACAAAAGGAGGGGAGAAAATAAATTTTAAAAACAAGGCAAGAGAGAGGGAGCCTAGGGAAGGAACCATTTGAAGACTCAAGGTAGGGTCTGATCAGGATACGAAGACCCAGCCTGGAAAAATAGGAACAAAAGCTATTCAAGAAAAAGAGGGATGCAGAAACCTTACCAGAGGGACAAGACATATACATTTCCAAGCCTAACACATAAGGACAGAAGTGCATGAATTCACATTTAGAAACAGAATAGTAAGCACTATCATCCTTTTTTAGCCAAGGCATGTGTGTCATTACAGTGCTTTAGTTCATAAACTAAACCACCAAAATACAGAATACATATCCTAATTCCTCACTTCTCAGCTGAATCCTGGCTAAAATGACCATTTAAAGTGTGTCTACACTGCACCCAGTGATGTGATTTCACCTGACATCTGGTCAAATCCATTCTCTACCTCCAAGCAGCCAGGTCACCATGTAGGCTATAAAACTTTTCTGAGAAAAAGTTTCACTGATGGTTATTTAGTTTACCCTAGGATCCACCTATGACCATGACACTGACATCGTGCTCAGGCCTGTTTGATGTGATCTTAGGTATTGGCACAAAAGCTGCTCCAGCTTGCCAACTGCAACGCAGAGCTAACTTCAGTGTTGCAAAGATGCACTACGTCTTTGGACGCAGGCAGAGTTCTCAGAGACCATAGTTTCAAAAGAAGTGTATGCACTGACAATTCAAAAACCCAAAGTTGTGCTCTTTTGGTAAAGTCTTCATTTGCTTGTACAAAATGAACACTACGGAAATAATTTTTCACTCCTACAGTGCCTCACACTCCTGTAATCCACAGAACTTCGCAGGAAT
>NW_008587607.1:43595-67767 GCF_000691845.1 Merops nubicus
GTTAGAAAAGGATAGACCTACAGTGGTGAACAGACAGGACTCACTTTGAAATGACAATGCAACTTGCTAATTTTGGGGGTGCAGGGAGGGAGATAAAGAAACGTTAAATAGTACACGAACTGAGTAACTACAAAAGATACAGCTCATGGAACACTACATAATCATTGCCCATCAAGTATACCATCAATATAATTCTTAAGGCTTAAGCTGAACCGTTACAAAAAGTACTGTTTCTTTCTTGGAATTCAGAAAGGAAGGAATACGTAATGAACAATGCTGCTAGAGTGTTACTAGCTTTTTAGTAGAACAGACTTTTATATCTATAGACTGTACTATAGATAGACTTTTCCTTTATTTGGACTGCTTTGTTGAACTCACAGAAACCTGCTCAAAGAAACAAAATTAAGAGACAGAAGTAGAAATAAAAAGATATTTACTCAAGATGCACTAAGAAAACCAAAGATTTGTACTCTCTCTTCAAAGTCATGTTCCATGTAATATTAAAAATACTCTGATTATATCAGCATCTAGTCTACAGGAAGAGGCAAAATAAACCCAGCCATCAAGGTAAAATCCTGATTCTGAGATGAAATTAGAAGAAATTACCTTTAGGTTTCAGTCTACTCACTACAAGAACAATTTACATATCTGCTTTCAAATTCTAAAACTCATCCAAAAAGAAAAAAAAATAATATTTTTGCCTTTTTCAATAATTTTCTATCTTCAGATTTGGATGCTCCGCCCGAAAGGCTTGCTACTCCCTGTGTGTGTTGAGCTCAAACTAGAGTAGAAATATTTGAAAATATACAGAAAAAAAAATCCCCAAAGGCAACCAGAGTGACTGAAGAGCCCTCCCTGCCGTTTTCTGCAGGAGGAACACTATAAACTCAGTTCTCACATGGACACTCCATACTGGCAAAAATGATTCCCAATTACACTGTAACACTTTGCAGATCCTGCGGCTTGAGTAGGTTCTTTGTCCCAGCTAGAAGTAGCTTGCACAGCTTTGCTCCCTCTCTCTCCATCACAAATACACACAATACAGAAATGCCAGACTTGGCAAGAGCAGGCTGACGATATTACTGAAGAGGGTTTTCTTGATAAGATCATCATCTGTTTCTGGACTCTCGGGTATGCTCCCTTCCTCAGCAGAGGAACAGTCGCCCCTGATAAACCAGCTTTGTGTGCAGACTCTGCCCCAATATATGCAAAGACATTTCAGTCCTGAGTCTTTTTGTTGCCTCATATAGCTCAAATGCAGTTAGAGGTATATGATGCATTGCATGTAAAGCAATAGAAAGTGGACACAATGGATATAGAGCTTATGTAACTCAGACTGAAGCCTTTTCTCAGACAGATGCTATTCTGTGGGCAGAGAATTAAACATCTCACCATCACTTACACCAATCTTTCCATAGGATTTTTTTGGAATCCTGTTAGCTGAAAGATGCTAATACTGTTGTTTTGTTTTTTACAATGCTTTCTGCAAAAATATATATAAAATTTAAATAAAATAATTGATAGATATTTGCATGTTTACACAACATTGTTTATTTTTTACTTTAAAGAAGCGAAAAATATCAAGGCAGCCTGTGTTGTTAGTGAATGGAGAAAGCTACTAAAGTTAAGACGAAGACTACTATATTAATATTGAGGTCAAAAGATGTATTAAATGAAGAAACATGTTTTGGAAAGTATTCTTTTTAACTCTAAAACCAAGAGCAGTGAGATCATCTGTGACTGTATCTGTAGTGTCTTCTCAGTTTACAGTACTTAGGCTTCGAGATAGAAGGATCTAGTTTCATCTCTCATTTGTGTAACAGCAGATGAGATTAGTTGCTCTCTATCAGATATGCATGCTCAGAGCGACAAAACCACTGCTTGGGTGCCGATTTCTAGCTCAGAGTATGTCAGCCAAACTGCCCGGGTAGCTTGCAAAAGGAGATGCTTTAATTCGATTTCCCTGCTTCCTCTCAAAGTTTGCAACAAATTTCTGAGTATCAAGAAAAAGACAAAAATTTCAACAAAGACTTAAATTTATCAGTATTTAGTGTGACCATCCATTAGATCTAGTTCCTGTTGAGATTAGAAAGGTGAGAGGGGGGCTGGGACAAAGAGAGATTGAATGCCATGCTCCACTGCATGCATGCAATATATAGTTCAATCCATTATAATTATAATTTATATGAAAAGTAACATTATTATAAATAGAGATAAATGTAGTATAACTATAATGTACAATATCAAGATTCAAATTAATCATTTCTTTGCACTTGCTGGGGATGGCCATGCATAACAGACACACGGCTCTGTCCTGCTCCAGCACTCGTGAGTTATGCGCGTATCTACATCCTCTGTGATCAAGTACCAGCAATGACCAACACAGCGTTTTAACACTGCTGCCAGACAGGAACTGACTGCTGGTCTTGGACATGGACCAGTGTCCTCACTGCTTCTTCAGTCTGGACTATCACGTTACTTTCACATGCAGCTGTATCTTGGCACAGACGAGACTTTGAAGCTGATACAGAGAGCGATGCCCATTTGTAAGGCAGACTTGTAACTTTGAGTGAAATAAACCCTTGAACAGAGATTGAGCACAAGTCCTGTGCACTACCTAAATCCTACTCTGAGGCTTACAGAAGATTTAAGTAGAATATTGGCCCTGTGTCAGCCTTCTGTACAGAAATGATCTTGACCTGCATATGAGTAAGTCCCAGGAGCATCATGTGTGTAAAGCGTATCTCAGGTTGATTGGCCTTACCACCTTCCACTTTACAAGTGCAGGCTTTGAACGCCCCATTGCTGCTTGGACAGGTGCAGTGACTGGGGAGCCCCAGTAACAGCCATGGCTGGCACACAAGGCCTGTTCTGCAGGCTTTCTCCTGGAGAAGGACCTCCCGAGACTGACTCTTCACAGTCTAGATTTCCCCTCTATAAAGAGTCACTGAGAACAACTCCACAGCCTCTATTGCCTTAATGGAAATTTTGGCCTAAATAAGAAGCTCAGGGTCTCAGCATGAGTCAGTGCTGGCAACAGGAGCCCCAACTTTCCAACAGCTGCAACCACTGCTTCTGAAAATTTCACACAATACATACAAGATTATTTTTAAGAAGTAGGAAAGTATATCTGGTGAGGCACAGCCATTAAACAGGCCCTGTCAACAGAGATCAAAAGCATTGTAACTCAGACTGTATCTGGGCTACAGAATTATTTTGTCTTTAAAGCATTAAAATGGCTTCTATACTATGCTTAAAAAATAGTAATATCAATTTACAACTGCTTCTTATTATCCTGCAATGGTGGTGTACTGTAAGAACATAAGTATAGCCTGCTATTGAGTATTAAGTATGCAGTGTTAAAACAGTTAAGTACATAGGAAGTGACCATATTGGAAAGGCTGCAGGTTGACAATTTCCTTCTCCTGCTAATAAAATCTGCAGTTTGCAAAATTAAATACAATAGCATAAAAACTCCCCTAAAAATATCTGCTCCTTCTCTTCCTCCCCAATAAAGAAAATCACATGCATCAATACAAAGAGAAAATTTATATTTTAATCATGACTATTATTTTGATGTACAGAGAAATTTTTCAGCTTAATAATTCCTTTCTGATAGGTGCAGAAAATTTGTTGTACAAGGAGTCTTGGAGAAGGACAGTTTTATTCTACCACTTTTTTTTCTGCGTATGTTTTCATCTTGGTTAACAAAGTTCATTAACATGTACATTAAGTTAATACCTTAACTTAAAAGGATAAAAAAAAAAAAAAAAATCTAGAAAAAGAAATCCTGCTTTTACATAACCAATGATGTAGTTAGCAGTTTCAAAAGAAAGCCTTCCAACATTAGAAAAAGCTTGAACCTCCATGCAGCCCCCTTGAGCCTTCAGCCACTCTTTCACATATTCTAGGACCTCAGCAGAAAAGCTGGCTTTCTATCTCTTCTCTTGTTCCCTGGACACAGCTTCCTTGTCCAGTACATCTGCTACCCCCTCCTCTCCCTATTGCCTTCAGTGGCCTCACTGTTCCTCCCCAATGGCAATTACCAGGCCATAACCAAGTTCCCAGTAACTGCTTGCAACAATGTCCACATGTCAGAAAAACAAGAGGAGTAAGGCACATATGCTTTCCTTCACACAACTGGTTTCTATCTTTCTCTCTTCACCTATTGGTCACAGACCATTTGCCAGCCAAGCCTATTCTGCTCCTTCAAATTTCTACCTTCATCAAATGCAATTCAGAAGCTGCTAAGTCTTTCCACTGACATCTGTGCCTTCTCTCAGTCATCAGGTACTGTCCTGAGCCTAAACTTTTCTATTCTCTTGATTGTACTCATCACAGAAGCAAAACACTCAAAAGATTTACTTATTGTACCAAAAATCGGTTTACAACTCGTTGTGAACATCCCCAAACATACCGAGCAGACTTGGCAATAGTTGTGTTACTAGCATCTTTCTTACTGCTTATTATTATTTCTTCTCCTTGCGCCTCTGTAAACTCTACACTTTACACACTCAATAGATAGCACAAAGGATCTTATGTCCCAGTCCACAAACAGAATCTCTTCAGTGATCCGCCTCCCATCACCAGGAGTCAAGAGAGCTACTCACTGAATGATTCCAACAGCACCAGTATCCAAGAGTAAAAGTGGATGTACATGAGGAGAATGTGACAGTGTGCTATAGCTCAGTGATGAAGAACTAACAGCCAGGGAGCAGTTCTCATCTGGCAATAAAAAGTCCAAACATCTTATCATGAGTAGAAGCTTAATAAAATGTAGGAAAACATTTACATTTGCTTTTTTAATCAACTGCCCTTGTTCAAATAAATGTATATTTCTCTTCTCAAATCTTTTTTCTCTACTCAAATACTATGAAGTGATTCCTAAATTATCTCCAAGTAATGCTAGCAAGCCTTGTGTTACTCCCCCCTGAATTAGGCTGCAGCCTTCAAGAAAGACAGGGACCATATTTCATCTATTCTTGAAAGTACCAAGAACATCTGATTTTTATAAATAATAGAAAGGTTGAAATAAACTAAGGATACATACTAACCAAAAGACTAAATAAAGACATAATTGTGAACAATTCGGGTTCCCAAGAAAGGTCAAGTGTTGTCTGGATGGTATCAGAGGAGATCTGTGGAATCTGATGGTGTGGACCTAATACTGTACTTCACTGTTAAAAAGTTGAAAGTAGAGAGCATATAGACTAAGAGCAAGACAGCTTCTCAAACTATGGTGGAAGCATTAAGGTCAAAACAAAATAAATGGAAATTCCATGTTCATAAACTTCATACTGATTTTAGTATGAAGTGCTTGGAGAAAAATGTCATACTATACTCCATAAAAGTTTTATATTTTTCACACTTTTTGTAAGCAAGTGTAAGTATACTAGTATTCTTAATCTATACCATAATTTCATAGAAAAAATAAGTCTCATCTATGGCTTGGCTGTACCATTAGCACCTTAACTTACACATGTGAGAATGTATGTGTAAACAAACACACTCACTTTGAAAAGTCTTCCACTGTGCCTAATACAGCCATAATACATTTAGGTACCTTCTCTATGTAGAAGATTTATGCTCTCTTCTCCCTTCAGCATGCATAAAAAATACTGAAAATTACTTTCTAAAATGAGAGACAGACATTCAAAAGGCAGTACCAAAGAAACCCTTATAAACAGGTAACTCAAAGTTTTCTAGCTCACACGTAGTACTTTCTCACACACAATAAACAGTTTCAGGGAACTATCAAATAAAGAAAATACATATGCGTTTTAGAGAAGGCCAGAAGCAAATGTTTTAACCATAATCTCGAAAGATCTGGGCTTGATGAATTGGATCTAAGCCTATCTCCTATGGGGCCTCCAAAATCACTCATAATCTCTCTGTAACTCTGGAAGTAATAACACTTCTTTTCTCTCACCTTTTATTGACCTGTCTTTTAGCTATCAAACAACCCAGAGTAGGAACTGTAATTGTGTTTGCACGTATGCATACACACACAAAAAATTAAAAACAGATACATAAATATACATTATAGATGACAGATAGATATGCACGTATGTATACACACACATTTTTATTTACCTAGAAAGCACAGTATCTAGGACAAAAGGAACTCTGTGTCAATAGAGACCAAAAGCTTCTAAGTGATACTGTAATACAGTAAAAAACACTATATCTTGCCATTCTGAAAGGGATGCACTTTTCAAATTATGCTGCATCTCTTTTGTCTCTGGCAAGTAGGATTGCAAGGGGGCTTTATGATTATGATATCTACTCCATATCATCTTTTAGAATAGTTAAACCCAACTCAGTCCCCATATCCTTAGAATAAAGTGAAAAGATAGCCAGAGAGAAAGACACAGAGGACTGCTTTCAGATATAGTATTTGAAGTTTGAGGTCTTTACTTTCATTTAATTTTGGAATATCTCTAAATTCAACAATTCCACATCTTTAGTCTTGAAATAATTACGATCGATAAACATATGCAGATACAAATAGACTTGCTATATACTGCTTTTTAAGTCTTATATACACTCACAAAATATCAAATTATACCCTTTGAAATACTGAGTTCCATTGTTCCAAAATATTGTATAGAACAGAAGACAGCAAATCACTTCGCAACAACCTTCTTAACTACCACTGAAGCATGCAGGAATCTCCTTTTCTAATTTATTGTCATCTTACTACAATATCTCAATTTGAGTAGCAGCCCACTCTTCAGTGTCATTACAGGACAAATGTGTCACCTATTTTTGTACTTTTTCTTGACCCCAAGATTTTTACAATCACACATAATTCTTTAACTTTTTTTCACAATCAACTATTTAGACACCTCCTGAAAACACTGGCAGTGCATGCAGTAAAATTACTTCTGTTCCTCCCTGTCATGAACAAATGCAACAAAACCTCTAACAGCAAATCAATGTCTACACTTTGTAAGGAGTATAATTATGGTAGGAAGAGGCATGCAAATCAATGTGAAGATTGTTGAGTAGAAGCTTTAGGTTTGTCAGTCATTTCTACTAGCTGTTTACAATTTGCACATTCATAGAGCACTTGGAAGAACAAAATAATTTCATTTGAAACATACAATGCAGACCTCACATAATAATACACTTCTCTATCCACAAAGCTTTAAGTATTCTCATGGAGAAACAGAGGCATCACATCTCACCTGTCCTACACCAAAAGAGCTTGGTATGAATACTGCAGAATTTAAAAGCACTACACAATAAAGATACCAGTGTCTGACAAACCCATTATTTCACTGAGAGGTATGATACTTCTCTCCGAAAGGCAATAAAAAGTAAATTTCACACTGCACTGTACATAAAGAACAGTTAAAATGAAAAATCTGTTGTGTGACATCCCATGGTGTTAACAATATAGGCAGATCAAGATAAGTGGGTGGATTTGGATCATCATCAGAAGACACAAGGCCATATTTGCCAGTCTATTATGTCATGTTTCTTGAATTCATGAACCCAGGAGTGCAATAACTTTTTGTGACATGACGGAGAAGTTACATTTTATACACAGGCAAGATAAATGAATTAAAACGTGTAACTGTATTGGTTTTTTTAAAATGTTATTGAGCAATATAGCATATGGATAATTCTTAAGTCTGAGGCATACAAACCATTCAGAGAATAGCAATGGAAAGCAAACTGTGATTGCCAGATCATTTGCATCAAATTAGACCCTACCTTTGTAAACCAAAACAGCAGGAGAATATAAGTAAGAAAATAATGTTAAAGAGATTATTAGGGTAAAAGTGAGAACAGCACCAAAACCACATATACTACGTCTGGAGCTGCTGATAGTCTCAAAATGCTGTTCTTTTCTAAAAACGGCTTGTCT
Organism: Merops nubicus; assembly: GCF_000691845.1. NCBI lineage: Eukaryota > Metazoa > Chordata > Aves > Coraciiformes > Meropidae > Merops > Merops nubicus. The sequence continues at coordinate 51,472 of NW_008587607.1, forward strand.
CATTTGGAAGGGCTATAACATTTTAGGAGCAATGGTTATTCACATTTCCTTTCAACCATTCCTACTGAAAACACAGATTTAAAAATATACTGGGCAAAGAATAATTTGAAGATAAAATGGTGCAAAAGTGCCACATCTATCCCAACTTTTTAACTTCTAGTATTTGACCAATTATTAGTTGCTCTGATGTAATTGCATTTATCTCCAGTCACTAAAAATGTATACAATTTTGCACTTTCGAACTTATGCTTTAACAATATGCTAATTATACAGTTCAGATGATCTGGAAAGAAATCCATTTTGCACTGATGATATAAGGGAGTGACAGTACAATTTACATTAAGAAATGTTTTCTCATTTTTCTCAAAAATTGGTTTGCACTCAGCCGGAGAAATCGAAATTCAACCAACAGGCATTCCTCCCTGCTTCTCCATGGTTACAAAATAACATGACAATCTGAATGATGAACAAGATGCACATGAGAATGGGTTACAAAAACTCCTCTGGACACAGGTAGACAAGCTGTCAGTGTTTTCTTCTGTAATCTGATTAAGCAGATGATTATTGTATAGAATGATATTGAAATGCTAGTAGCAGACAATTCTCAGTGACATTATTTTGAACACTTTGAGCTAGCTATTCCAAATTGTCTGAATTAGCCCCTCGGGCAGTTGGTCAGTCCATATTCCTGACTTTAAGTGAAGATGTCTAACAGGATAGGCTAATATAAAGGTTCCCTTTTTGTTTATGGCTGTTTTCACGTAACTTTCTTTACTCCAAGTTTAACAATACTGTACCACAGTGTGCTTCTGACACGTTTTCCTGCCACATTAATACCAACCTGTATAGACAGGGCTTGAAAGCGTGTGATTACCTTCCTGTGATTTTCATTTTAGTGTTCAAGGGATACAGACTGCACTGACTGGGAGATGCCACAGTGAGAATCCTGCTTCCTGGCACACTGCTCTTCATCAGCTACAGACATCTAAGCACATGAAATTTGATGGCTAAAACCAGCCTTGATTTATTCATTTGATTCAGAGCTATCTTGCCAGATATATTATGGTAAAAAGCATACCCATAACTTATCTTCAGACAGATATGTTTCATTACTTTGTGGACTCATGAGGAAATACAGAAAATGAGTCTCCCAATTTTTTGGGACCATGTACCTTTACAGATACAGCTACAGCTATATCACTTGCAATGTAGTCACAGTCGTTTGATGTAATATTAAACCTGTATCTATGCATAGCAAAGTTGAACTTACAGCATTTTAATCATGTGCCACAGATAAGACTCATTAGTATTTTCTTAGACATACAGCCTAAAATAATCTGGCATCCAGAAGAGCAGATCCAGAGCTTTTCAAGATTATCAACATTGTGGGCAGAAAAAAAAGGAAAAAAATATCTAAGAGGATGAATAATTCAAGTAAATGATTACAGAGTGTCACACCAATCACTTTTGCAATTTTATTTGTCTTAAAGCATGTTTAATTAAATAATGTAGAGTGAAACTATTAAATATTTCCATCAGACAAAGCTTGGTATTTTGGAAAGAACGTTTTGCGCATGAGAACGCCACCTTCACAGAACCATTTCTTAGCTTCTATTTGTTTAATGAATTTATTTCTCACAGGGAGGAATAGAACTTGAAATTAAACCCAGCATTGTTAGAAGACTTAATAAGAAGTGTGAAGACAGAGGCATGTAAGCCTGAGGATGAAAAAAAAAATCCATCACAATGTAATTCCACAAAATAAAGATGAGGTTAATCTGAAACCTATGAAAATTAATATCAAGATTTTAATTGACCACAGCAGGTTTCAGTTAGGCCCTGCACGTTCAACGTGATGATTCAGTGTAATTTTGCTGTGTTCCTAAAGAATGTTCACCCCATCACCACTTCACCTTCTCTTAGCAGTTCTTTGATTTTCACTGAAACGGAGGTGTCTGAAATTACTCTCTGCAGCTACCTCCTTTGCACAAACATGTTTTCAAAGGCATTTTTGAATATGCAGAAGTAAATTTTTACAGTTACTCTTCTTCCTTTTAAAGAAGAAAGCCATGATGAATGTGAAACTCTGCACTGATTTTCTCTGGAATATGTTAGAGTGATAAATTGCAGACTCTGAAAAAAAATACATAGAGCAAATCAATGGTAATTTCAAAAACACACATAAAATTCAGTATACCAGAACCTTTCAGCCCTTACAATGAGAACTCACACAGCATGACAGTGGAACAGAAGACATGGAGGACATCAGTGAGCCTGTCTAAATTTCAGTTTCAACTGAGAGATTTGTTTTGGAAGCGAGGGCATACTAAAAAAAAATAATTTTTTTTGAAAACTATATTTTCATTTTCAGATCACTGGAATGACTTCATAACTACAAAATATTTGTCTAAATTAGGATTTCATTGTAGCTTTCAAATCAAAATTTTCTGGAAGAAAGTGTTTCTGTTTTATGTATAGAAAAAGTGATGTTGTTTTTTTTTTTTCCTACAGGAGTTTGGGATGCCAACAGCTTAACAGCTACTGACAGCTTAACAGCTCTTTCATTCTCACTCCATTCCACTAAACCTGAAAGCCACCCTCTAGAAATAGTGAATTTGATCAGTATTTCAACCTAAACACTTCACTGTTTCAGGCTTCATAGGCAGAAAAACAGTATGATAAACCAGACTCAGTATATCATGTCTCTGTTCACGTCCCAGGCACTATCTGCTTGAAGCTACGAGAAGTCATAATCTGCCTGGTGCTGTATCATAGTGCTTTTAATGATACAAAAGCATGTACAATGAATAAGCTTAGGGTAACTCCTCACAGTTGTCCTTGTCCACTTATTCCACTCTTTATTTTGTTTTTGTTTTTACAGAAGAGAATTATAAAATATTTGCAGAAGTTGAAGAGATAATTTTTTTTAAAAAAATCTCTATTTATAATGAAGAACAATGCTGAAGGTGATCGGAGTTCTAGAGAGAGCACAAACATCTTAAGAGCCCCTGTTACAGCAATGGTCTTGTCATCCAGGCATTTGACGTAGCACACCTGGAAATCTTCAGTGCCTGCTTTTGCAGGCTCGACTCTTCTCTTGCACTAGGCCTGTCAAACACAACAAGGGAAAAAGATCAGCTGGCATTCATAAGCAGGTCGAGTCACTTGCATGCAACACCACAATGCTCACACTCCACATAAACATATCTACAAATAATTACCTGATTTATGTTTTCCAGTTCCAGAAATGCAGGGTGATGTAAACCTTCTACCTAATACCTCTCATTTTGGCATTTCTGCTGCACAACTGGCAGCCCCCGACAGAAGAGTATCTGATGTGTAGGGTTGCATCAAGTGAAATTCCCATTTGGCTTTTTTATCTCATGAGTGTTGGACTCTGCACAAGTAATAATACAAAATATCTCTCACCTGCAAATGATTTACAACAACATAATCAATAAGTATTTCCTGTGATCCACTTTACCATGCAAGAAAGAATCATTGACCACGGAAAATTTTTTAAAAGAAGAATGACAACGAATTGCAGTTACTATAGTTTTTATATTACTGGTTTCTCTCCTTTCATGTATGTTTACAGTCACAAAAGTTACATCAAGACCTCACAGGACTTCTTTTATACAATTCACCTATCAGAAGACATTGCTAATAACAGAACATTTTCTAGGATTTTGCCTGAGGGTTCTGGGGTTTAAACTGCTGTGTTGGCCTTTGCCTACCAATGAAGAAAAGTTGCTACCAATTATTTTATCTAACTCACCCTGCATGCCTCTTGTACATAATGACATTTTTGAGAGTTTAAATCTGTTTGCTAAAGGCACTAAATGCAGATCCGTGCTGGGTTTGAGGCTTGTAACTTGCAGAAGAGAAAAAAGAGGCTGGCTAAATGAATGCTGGTCAAAGGACTGAGTCAAATCACTGTGAATTCATGATCTGAAGCACACTGATGGACAGTTACTGGCAGTAAGACAATGTATGGAACTCGCTAACTCACAACAGCATCTTCACAAATCCTAACTCTTCATTTGAAACCATATTTTTTTCCATACTATGTGATTTTCTTTCTTCTTTGCTGTACGTTATTAGAGAACATAATTAAGTTGTAAATCAGATTACCCACTTGAGAAATATTTGGGAGAAGGTGGGCAGGAAGGGGAGTGAGAAGAAGGGTTTCACAGGATGTTTACCCCTGTTCTATCTCCTTGTTTGTGTACTACAAATAAATGGAGAAAAAAAGGCGCCATTTACACGGGGTCCCAGTAACATTTTCCCTCCTCTTTCCTGAGATTGTATGTGTGCACAAGAGTGTCTGCACACAGGAGTAAGAGCTGTTTGTCTCTCGATTCCCTTCAGCGATCTCTTTCTCCTAGTCTGATATTCTTTGTTCAATCAAGGTAACAAAACTCGTGCTATCAGACCTCCTTATTATTACAAGTACGAAACTTCTGTTTATACAATAAACCAAAAGTTTATTTTCACTGCACAGAATGTCATTCCTTTTTCATAAGGGTCTTCCAGCTTTCTTCTTTGTTCCCATTCATCTTTAGTCACACATCCTTACACCTTTCTCTTGGTTTCCACAAAAACAATGTCAGAGAATCCTAAAATTCAGCATTACTATAATTATCCATACAGTACATAGACCTTGCACTCAGTACTTTGTCAGCATACTCTGTACTGCATAGAAATCCTTTAGAATATATTTTTATCTTGTTTTGTTACTTTCACCCAATGTATTATCATTTGATAACGAAACAGGTAGGTAAAACAAATTCAGCAAGTTTGACCACTTTACAGCAAACAGATCTAAGAATTCTAACAAAACTGTACCCAGCTCAAGTAGCAACAAGCATCTTGACTTACTCATCTCAAAATCCATAACAAATAGGTTTCTTTTCTTCTTCTGAACATAAATGTTTTCCAAGTTCTCTAGGTGGATTATGTTATGTTTTTCCAAGCTGAAATTAATTTCCCCTTTTACAGTTAGCCTTTCTATGTATCTCTGCAAGAGTTCTGTCCCAATGACGTTTGCAATTACTTTGAACTTTTTCATTTGTACACACTTCACCACAATCTTCAAGATGTCAGTCAGTTCTGGCAACACCCCTCTTGTTTCTCTGTAACAACTTTAATAAACTGTAGTTTAGAGACTGACACGTATCTATAGCACCACAAGTTTTGACTGTCTGACAGCGTTGATGTCCATGCAATTCAACTGGATGCCTGAAGAATAAAATTTTGTGTAACAGCTGATCAGTATTTAACTAAAATATAAATATTCTAGATTGAAATCTAAATGACCTGTAATTTTTCATATTCACTCATGGGTTTTACAGTGTTCTTAGAACAAATTTTTATTGCCCTTGCAAGATTTGTCATCTTCCTTCTTTCTTCTTGTCATTTTGCTTTAACTTAGCATGATGCCATGCGTACAAAATTCCTGGCTGATCTCAGCATACATTTACAGATTAATATTTAAAACATACGTTTATTGATTAATATGTGAATGTACTGCACCACTGACCCTAGTTCTGTGAAACAAAGACTATTTGTGCAAAGCCATGGGAGATTTCTTGGATATGCTGTTTTCACTGACCATTCCAATGCAAATGAAAATTCAATTACTATGTAATCTCACCATTTCAACTAATAAAAATGTAAAATTTTGAACCAAGAGCTTTTCTTGAGTTGTACTTTTAATAGAAGTACAGTTTGCATAAAAATGCCTTTTGCTGCTTCTCAAAAGCAACAGATGATTGTGCCTTCTCTTCAAAAATACGAAAACCATGTCATGCACTTCACAAGCAGTCTATCTGTAAGCTTGTGTTTCAAAAAACTGTGATTAAAGATAATATATCTTCCCGTAGATTATCACGTGACTATGAAAGAGAAGTATGGAATATTAAATGAATTTTCACCTATCCTCAACTTCACCCCGAGTCATCATATATATTACAAAACATCGGTATCCCTGTATTATTCCACTTGTAATTTCTCCCAAAGGATTATTTGATTCAGTTTATAGTAAACTCTTCTCTACAATAGAAAAAAGTTACAGCTGGTTGAAACAGAGTATTTGCATGCCAGGCACAGAACACAGTTACACATATATAGGCATTTTATCCACATTGTGATTTGGTATTGGGGTAGTTTCACATAACTAATGTGGTTTTTTTTTTTTACTTTTTATCAGAAGTCTATTATTGAAGTACACAGCTGCAAGTCCTGCAGGGAATGTCACATATCCTCTAGATGTCTCTGGATATTAATTCTGAAAACATTACAACCCTGAGCAGAATCCATTGTAAGAAGTCAATCATTGTATTAGCATTATAACTGTTCTTCAATATTTGCTCTGTTGGAAGAAACAAAATATTTTTGTGCCTGCAGTCTTGACTCTAGGCTACTCTCCACAGGCACACTAAGCTGCTATTTTCTCTTAGATGTGTTTCCATCTTGAGACTGACTTCCGAATTTTAGCAATAATATTTTTTTTCCCCAGCATTTTAGTTAGTTACAGCAATAGGCTGTAGTTCTGTAATATTCTTCGATACATCCAAAGTTCAAACTGATACGGGCAAAATGTTGGTCAAAAGCTGCATGGCTGAACTTTCACTGTGGGAATCTGGTTTACAAAGCCGCAAATTTCATTACTGATTTTTCAGTATCCTTAGTATCATTATACTAATAATTCTCAAAACATAAATGGACATACAGTTCGGATTTACACACTGTATTGTGTGATGTTTGCTATTACAGTCATAGAAATAGAAAAGTTCCTTGTGATAATAGTTTTCCATAGTTTCACAAGTGATTGTACCTTTCTTTCATACCAGCTTTTGCAGATGAAATACAGTGTGCTACCGGCAGTATTACACTGCTGCTCTGTATGGGACAAAGGCATAACTTACCCAAAACCTGCTGGTGTCACTTCCCATTTATTTCAGCCAGCTCTGAATGGGCATTTAGGAGACAGGCCCTGAACAGTGTGACTGCATTTGCACGGCCATTCCTACCTGAGGGAGCAGGAATCTTATGAACCATGGAGATGTGCAGTTTGAGGGACATACTCTGGGCAGAAGGCAACTCAAAACTTAAATGAACATCTTTCCTTGAGAAGAACATACAGATCTGCACTTTCATAAGCTGGAAATGCTACAAAAATGCACTTATTTGCAGGAACAAAAAATGCCATCCCTTTATCAAACACCTATCTGTACTTACTGAAAATAAAGTCGTCACTTGAGAGAAGCTCAACTGTTTTTCAGTGCTTTTGGTCTTCAACAATTAGTAGCACTTTCATTTGTAATCTGCTTCATTAAAAATACATCACCAGCGAACGTGATCAGTGTAAAAAGACATGACAACAGAAAACGGTGTACTGCCTTTGGCCAAGACAGAAACAGAGCACGCATGGTATACCATAGTAGTTACTACCTAATGTATCAACTCCTTAAAAGCAAATTTATGTCATTGTAAAACCAGTGATTTTAGTAACCTTGGTGCTTTTCCTGAAGTATAAGCAGGAAGAAAAGAAGGAACAAAAAAGACACCTTTTGATGAGAGATTATGTAGTCTCCACAATCGAGTAAATTTAGTTGCTGTTGCAGCAGAGGAATGTGATAGGAAATTCTACAGTTGAAGGAAAAATGTCACAGTATTTTGATAAGAGAGCGATGAACTTTTTTTCCCTTGTGCCATTATCAAGGCGAAGTGAACAAAATACATCATTTATAACCCACTGCTCTACCATTATCTCCTGGTGAGACACTTGTTTTAAAACACACAAGGACCTTTTTTCTCTAAGACTAAAGCTCTCTGTGAGGCTCAGTCTTCCTTTATAACCATGAAAGAAAGTTGACACTTGTGTGGGCCAAAGTTTCCAGGCAACCACACAAGGGCACTTATACACCCTCCAGGTCACCCCTCGTTCTGAAGTACAGAGGAAGCATATGAACAGTATATGTCCCTTTGATCACAGATACCATCTAAAACTGATGTGGAGAGAAAATCCTGCACTTTGGAAGAAAGGCACTACAGTCTTCTCAAAGCTTTTTCTTACCTAATATACACAGAAAGTAAAGGTTAGCATGTTAGCACAAAACTGCTAAAATTTTTTCTCTCTGACTAGCTACAAAGCACCACTGACTCTTTCCTGACATTTAGTACTCTTGTATAGGTATTCTTGCTCCATGCTTTTTTTTTTTTTAATATTTATCTCCAATACTACATCACAGTTGATTTACTGTACAACACTCATTCAGCAAACCTATACACAAGCATGCAACTGTGTATGAGTACCAGAGCTGTGTATTAGAAAGCATTCAGTTGAGGGGACTTAAGTACAGGCACATTTACAGACATATACAAACTTGCACAAAACTTCTCTGTCACTACACAAAACCCACAATGTAAATAGAAAATGATAAACATACCCTTTTAATTTATATTAAATAGGAGAGAAAATATTTGTAGTCAAAGTCTGGTGCTAATTAGTATACCAATGTCTGTTTAGTAGAATTGAATGTACATGAGACTAAGTTACCACATCAGAAGATAACAGGGTGGAATATTCTGGAAGCTCCCTCATTAGTACTCACATATTTTACTTGTCCTGTACAATGAAAGTCACACTCAGACATAAGTAGCCAATTTAACTTATTTCATGAAAATGTATAAAAACCTTGTTTCCAAAAATGGCATATGAATTTAACAGAACCCTCAGGTTATTCTGCTACTCCTACACACACTGTGTTTAACAGCTCAAATGGTTTGTCTTGACTGTTAACATTAATGCATTTGTTGAGTCAATGAGGAAAATGAAAATGGAAATAATAAAATAAAAGAAATAGGAAAATAAAATGGAAAGTTATGTTTACATTGAAATGCACCACATTTCACTCTAACAAAAAAAGAAGAAAAACCCAAGAGAGAAGCCTAATTATAATAAAATAGACTGCTTCATTTTTACATGCACACAGGATAAGTTTATGTAAACACTTATCGAAACTCTGCAGCAGATAAGAGAACCTGAATTGTCACCTTAAATTTCAGTTGTGTAAGTAAAAAGTGGGAAGAAAAGCTACAGATTTTGAACTATTTATTGCAGTTTTCATCTACAGACAGGTATTCCAAAAAAACTATATAAAACAGCCTAAAGTGAAATAAAACAGAATGTTTAATTCTTTTTTCTTACTTCTTATTCCTTTCTATTTAAATTAAAATGGACAAACATAGTTCAGGTTTTTGCTGACATTTTCATTAATTTGGGAACTTTACAAAAATCCCGACCATTTACACTGAGACGAAATTCTATTCGAAACATTGCCTGAATAATGAATGCAAAAGCTCAGATCAGAACTAAATTATGAAAATTAAGAAATAAATTAATAAGGCAAATATACTATGCTATTACTATATTTTTGTTCTCCATTGCACAACTAATAAAAACCCTCAGAAAAAAATATTTATGTTAAATATAAGACATTTCAGATGTTCTGTTGAATTACGCAGTATTTCTCCTCACGTTGTAGAAATACTGCCAGATTCATTCACATGGATAGATGCTTGCAGCAAGAAAGAATATGCAGAAGTTAAGCCATTCAGAACTCTGAATGAAATGAATTTAGCAATATATGCTTTTCAAAGCTTTACTGTAAGATCTATGATTTAATTGCCACACTCCAAAGCTGGTGGGCATGTCAGTCTATTACCGAGCTCTTATATTTAACTTTGGTGGAGAGTGGTTGGTCTAAGACCAACAGAGTCTCTCAAACAGGATGATAAGTTAATTTCACAGTTATCACAAAATAACATATGATATTAGGTGGTAGAGACATGATAACTCCACTGGAAACAATGGTAATTACATAGTAAATCGTGTCAATGATACTGCATTATCTCCTAACTGTTCAATTAACTCGTGTCACCACTGCATACTATGTTTAGAAAGTTGCTGATGCAATATTTCCGTATCATAATTGCAAGGATAGTTGAAGAAGATAAGCACTCTATAATTTTAGAAAGTTTCTAATATTACTTGGTGGAACTATTTCTACTATGAAAAGTGAACACTGAGGTGAAGAATGAGACCTAAAAACCTGGAAGATACCACCTGAAACAGAAACAGGTTGGCAAGACTGTCATCAAACAAATTACATTTTCTTCTTCCATGCAGGGTATGAGATACTATTTCAGAAAAAAATCCAGTTGATATTTGTTCACCTACCCAAATGGTAAGAGCCTTCAACCATCACTAAAACAATTACAGATCTAATCGTTGAAAAAAAAAAAAGTAACTTTTCCTCTGCTGTGCAGGTAGTCTGATAAACATAGATTATAGGACAGGAATGTGTTTAAATTATAAAATAGCACAAAGATGGGGGAAAAAAATGAGTTGTTCTGTAACTCACTCAAATTGCTGCACTTTCACCAGTGACATAACTGGCCTTCTCATTTTCACTCATAAAAATCAAAGGTCCAGGGAGGTGAAAGGAATTACACAGACATAAAATGGAATAAAAATCTGCCAGGAAACACATATGGCTATTTATCTTGTTATTGCCTTTTAATATTCCAGATTGTAGGATAACATTGTTCTCTTAGAACGCTGTCATGTTCTGTTCATCTATACACCTTTGCTTTGTAGTTCAACAGGTTTGTTCTTAAGCACTGTTTTTGCAAGTACAGAATTAAATCATCAGCTGGTAAAAATCAGATTTATAGCTAGATCAAAGCCAAAGCAGACGAAAGGTGTTAGGCTGATTTACATCATCTTAAAATCTCGCTCAGCAATAGCCTTTTCTATGAAAGAGATGTCTGGTATCTCTAAGTGAATCCCTAAATCCCAATCAATGGAAAGGTTTAAAATCTGTCTGTGACAAGGATGCTTTGGGACACAGGCACCTTAGAGACATGGAAATCCCTGAAAATGTCCCACAGTTTCTTCACCAGGAGTCTTGTGGCAATTACAGCACACTTTAGAATATACAGCAACATCTACCTGCAACAGAAACATTTCTGAAGCATGAGGTTTGTTTTGTTATACTTTTCAATTTTCCTTTGTGACAATGCTATTTCATACAGCTTGTTTAGATTTAGAGCACCTCTTTCAAGGCCAACTCCACCTCCTTTTTCATCTCTGCTCATACCAGTTTTGTGGTTATAAGAACACAAAGGAATCTGCACTATTTTACTGCACAACTCATTTCCAGCAAATCAACACACATACTTTCAATTTGTTATGCATGAGAGATGTGTAAAACTACAGCGGTTTAGGCCTCTGGAGGACAAAATAAGCAAAATATGTAAGCACTGTGTCTAAATCATAACTGAAGTGAAACTCTAATTTTAACACAGACTGTACAGTGAATTCACAAATACTAAGGAGGTATCAGACCACATCCTTGACTTGTCCTTGGCTGTCCCAATAAAGTTCCATGTAACTGATGTCTATAGTGGTCCTCCTGTGTTCCTGAGGCATGACATAGAGTTCAAGTGATGCTTCCACTCCCCCTTCCCACCAGCCCTCCTTCTCCCAGTCTCCAAAACATGCTACTAATTTCCTGTGTGTGGCCCTGCCTGACAGTTTATTCTGAGGTTATGGATGTCACCTTGGAAACAAAATTATCAGCAAACAAGGAAATAAACCAAAACCCACCAAGTTCAAACTCTCTCAAGCTCAAACCTCTTCTAAAAAAGGGATCCCAAAAAGGTAAGGTAAAAATTCCTCAAAATTCAGCCTCTTTTGTGCTAATTTGCATTTGAATTTATGCCATTTCTTGTCTTACATCCATTGCTTCAGAGGAAGAGCAGCAATAAAAAAGCAAGAGGAGATGTCAGGAAAAGTAAATACATTGAAGAAAATATCTCCCATAAATTATGAATAATTTAGTAAGTTACCAAAAAATTCTGCACATAAAAAAAAAAAAAAAAAAAAAATGAGGTACAATTTCCTCTTTCTAAAAGTACAGTAGGAGGACTCCATGTTACTCCAAATTAGGGGAATTCTTCAGGTTTTTTTCTGTTTATAATGGATTTATGTTTCTCAGTTTGGCAAAAGCCTTTTGATACAGACATGTAAGTTCAACTTCCTGAAAGCAGGTCTGAATTATAAAACCACAAATCAGACAATCATTATGTGGTTTGCTCTGTTGCCAATTTCTGTAAGTAGTGTAACAGATAATAGAGTCACAGAATCGTTTAGGTTGGAAAAGACCTTAGAGAAGCTGAAATTAAACGAAGGGTTCCTTTGGTGGTTTTGGGGGTTTTGGGTTCGGGGTATTTTTTTGGCTTTACCATCTTCCAGCATCTTCCATAGAACTTTTGAGAAACAAGACATTTCTTTTGAATCAGATATCCATTATCAATTTGGACAGAGAGTGTCTGAACCAGTATTATCTGCAAATGATTTATGAGGGCAGGTATTTCGCTACCTGAACATTTTAGTGAAACCATAAATATCAGTACAGACAGAGGAAGGGATTCAAAGAAAAAGCTTTGAAAAATATTTTATATGGGATGCTATTTCCATCTGATGAAAATGTTAATTCACCAGTTATGTATTTTTAAAGAATTTTCATTTTAGTCAGGTCTCTCCTCCTTTCTGATATTTTAAACGTATTTACTATAAATACTTACCTATTAATAAAACCTACTGAACTAAGCCAACTGATCAGATGTCTTCCCATTGACTTCAAGTAAGAATGCATCCAAGTCTGAAACATTACTCAGAAGAAAAGTGTACATTCAAATATAGCACAGTAGAACCAGCATTTTAAATTGTTCATTAAAAATATCCTCAAAAATCCTTAGAGAAGTCGTATCCCCTTTTCTGTTACATAACCTGCAACAGATTGTCAAGAAGGCATTTACCTTTGGGAGCCATCCATCTCCCCATCTCTAAAACAGTGTCACCAATTCTTTCTCCTAAATGCAAAAGGATGGTTTCATGCAAGGATGGTACCTACCTTAGGGTGGACAAGGTATATCCAGTTCCTTTGGCCTTCTCTTCCAGACTCAGTTTGTTCAGACCTTGTTATTATATTGGAAGCAACGTGCAGTAGTATAAATGCAAAAATTCACAACGAGTTTAATGACCATTTTGATTTATATTAGGTGACGAGGAATTTCCAACATAGTCTATTTCATTAAAAAGATTAAAAAAAAAAAAAGAAAAAGCCTGTTCTCTGTGGGATTGATTCTTCCATATTTAATTTCATCTCCTAGACACCCAAGTTTTTCTGAGCTTCTTTTTTACCATTTTCTTATTTCTGTTTCTTATTTCTACTCACTTGTTTCTTGGTTATTCTTAGTTGGATCAAAAATATGTTTCTATGCATTGAAACGGAAAGAAGCCTCTTTTTTTGTATTGTAAACATGTTCAGCCAAAGCTAATGTTATGGAAAAGCATGCACATACTGAAACGTAATTGTTAAAACAGAAAATTACATACGTGCATTTCAACACACTACCTTCATTAAGAGATTCAGATGTTTATCTGTCAAATAGAATGTACACATGCTAGATTATACTCTGTATTCACAGTTCGAACAATGTATATATTAACCATGGTTTATATCAGAAGATTTTAAAGTGTTGGAAACACAGAAGTGAATAAAGCATCACATCTTCCTATTTAAGATATCAAGATAATACCAGCCTTCTTTCATGGTTAATAAAAACAATATATCAAACCTAACTGAAGCTTGACTTCCAATGTCTTTCTAATTCACCAGTGAAGCCCTTTACCCAGGAAACCCAGGTCCTAGACACCCAGAATAGGGCATCAGAAAAAAAATGTTGAATTTTAGTCATCAAGGAACTCACTAGCATCACAGAGGAAATAACTCAGTATTCTCATTTTTATGTTATGCTTTTATGACTTCAAAACCACGTGGGTTTTACATCATCCATGTTGAAAACTGAAGAGAATATAGAGGGTTTTTAGCTTTGTATAATACAAAATGTATAGCTGTAATGTATTTACAATTTCTTTGATTTCATCATGTCTTTCACCTAGCTATGACAACATAATAAACATAATATTCCACAGGCAATCCAGGGAAACAACTTTCACCATGGTGAAGACCACATTAGGGAGAACTGCAAGAACTCGAATTTCCTTCCTCGTATTTATTGTCTAAGAGAACATATATGGAACCCACTCTACCGGTTGTAGATGAGTTCATGAAAGGAAAAAAAAGAAGCCCACAAGCCTTTCAGGCCCTTTTTTAGCTCATCACCAAATGCTGTGTTCATCTCAGAGACCTAAATCCTTCCTGTCAAAATATAAAAGGTTCAGTCAGGGCTGGTAATCCAGCACAAGGAGGAGGAGGAGGAGGAGAGAGAAATTGAATGACTAAGAACTGCTGCAATAAGGGTGTGAAGGAAAGAGGAGGCTGCACTTCAGTGGGGCTGCATAGAAATACCTAAAACATCCTGCAAGTAGCAGTACGGAAACTTTGTGATGAAAAACTGCTACATTTTATTAATGTATAGTTTTGCCATAACATAAATATATAAAATACAGGCATTGCCAGGAAAAAAAATGTTTTCTGTGTACAGCTACCAATAACCGCATTTACAAATGATGGAGTTTGCCCAACCCTGTAATACAAATGTTATGATATCCAGGATTTTAGTAATATAGTTACTAGAGTGAACAAAAAAAGCATTTTCCATCAAATTACTGCCTCCTTCCCCCTAAAAAGTATCTGCCTAAAGCGGAGATAATGCAAAGTTCAGCTATCAAAAATGGCTTCATTAAGAACTTTAATGAAGCACATGGGAGCCATTTATTGACTCCTCAACTATTAAGACATAGCATTATTACTGCTTTAATAGTATTTCCATTTTCATTTAGGAAATAACTAATCAAGGGATCAATGTACCAAAGATTTTATTTTCTCTCCCATGGGTCAGTGAAAGTACATTTTTTAAAATGCAAAAAACGTAAAGGCAATTCCCCCTAGTGCCATATCACATAAGCAATTTAAAGAAATAACAAGGAATGCTAAAGGTCAATGGCTTCCGATCTAAGCCATGTTATAAAACAAATGAA
The DNA here is from genome assembly GCF_000691845.1 of Merops nubicus. Classification (NCBI taxonomy): domain Eukaryota; kingdom Metazoa; phylum Chordata; class Aves; order Coraciiformes; family Meropidae; genus Merops; species Merops nubicus. The sequence goes on from NW_008587607.1 coordinate 66,551, forward strand.
AATTGTTCATGGTAATTCTACCTTTCTGGTGGAAGTAAGAGATCGCTTTCACATCAAAGAGGCTTACCTCCAAAGTATGCAAAGCACCTCCACCCTGACCTGCTGTCAACCTGTGAGACATTTCTATTTCTCAGCCTCACTTAGAATGCAAACTACTGTTTTCCTGGTAGTTCTCACAGCTCCACTTCCTTTGAGGTACAGATGTGTAGCCAAAGAACCCAATCAGATAACACCCATTTACATATTTATAAAGTCTCCTGTAAAATCTCGTATCAATTGTTGCCACTATATATAGCCCTTTCAAAGTATCTTGTGGGCACAAGCGCTCCACTGCACTGCTCTCTTCAGGAGTCCAGATATATCGTATAATGTGATTTCAATGTAAATGTGGCCCATCACACAATCATACCACTTCACAAACTCTTTTCTGCTGGGGTAGCTTAAATCTAAACACACTCAAGCAGCTTGCTGCACTGGAGCAAGATTTCCTCCACATAAAAAAAGTCAAAACCCCCAACACAACAATGCCAAGGAAAAAAAATCTGAACATTTTCTGCAGAAAGATGGGCCGTCTCCAAATCCTTGTGCCCTATCAGACAAATTAAAGTAAATCAAGCATGAAATGAAGCAGAAGAGCCCCGAGATAAGGCTCCTTTAAGTCGTTTACAGATTAGGATAGAGAGAGGTGCATCTGGTCTCTGGCAGTGAAGGAGGCCAGTTTCTCATCTCACAATAGCAGCCTGTGTATAGGATTACCTTACCTTGTCACTGACAAGGGAAAAAGCGCCTGCAAAATGTCTCTAACTAACTTCCTAATGTTCCCAGCTAAGTTCTCTTATTAAAGTATTAACTGTTACAAAGATAGAAATAAATTTTGATAAAACAAAATAAAAACAGACACTAGTCTGATTTATGAGCTGGTCAGACGCTGATAAACTGGAGGCTCTGCAAAGAGCAGATGAGCCTCTTCACTTATCAGTCAGGATTTCACTGCTAGAGACAGCAGATAACTTTCCAACTGGAATCAGTGATTCAGTGAACTGTGTTACTGGTCGGACTGGTGCTCTAGCAGCACCTAAAAAGGGCTCTTGTGTTATCAGATGGGATTTTGTGCTGTGGTGAGACATTTCCCTGCTGGAAGTGACGGCCAAACTCAGAGGTCTGCACAGCTCATGGTTAAACTGGTGCTCCCACCGCTCCAAACCAGCCTCTCTCCT
>NW_008587608.1:0-14283 GCF_000691845.1 Merops nubicus
AGGAAAAATGTCTTTACCAAAAGGGTTCACAGGAGCTTCAAAGCCTGATTTTCAGAGTCTAAAAAGACATCCTCCTGACTAACATAACCAATTAAACATTATCAATTGCTAAGTAAACATTCCTGACATATTCCAGAGAGTTAAAGCTACCAAAACCCTGAAAGCATTTTTCTTCTCTTACAGATGTCTGTGGGGTCTCCAGACACTCCCTGGGAAGCCTGGTACACCTGCTTTAACCCCCTGAAAACCCATCTGATCAAATGGATTATCAGCCCTCCTGGAAACGGAACAGCTGCCAGCACAGCAGAAAACATACTCAGATTAGTGTTAGGGCTGCTGGAAATTCATCTTCAGGTCCTCCAAAACAGTGAATCCACCCAGAGCTGCTCAAGGCATCGTTAGCAGTTCAGAAGGGAACTCTCCCACATTCAGTTTAAGTCATTGGAAAGAAATCTGTTGGTTCATTGAACCTTGGGCACAGCTCAAACGCTTCAGGCTTTGAAGAATTATTAGATCTGAATTTTCTCAAATGTTTTTGTAGCCTCAATTATATTCACTAGCAAAATATTTTTCCTTAAAGAGGTATCTAGTCCCACTCCAAGTTTTGTCCAGGTAGCAAGAAACTTCAGATTAATTGTCTTTAGCTAGGAGAATATGTTTGCATTTTTTAAAAAATCATTTAATTTGCTGATTATGGGTAATACCCTGGCCTGACTGAAGTCAGCATGAGTTTAACTATGTGACTTTAAGGACAGTAGGGATTTCAGTCTGTGTCTTCTAAGGTGGATGAAATGTAGCTTTCAGTAACTGTGTTGTCATTAAGTCTCATAATTCTGGTACAGACAAGGTTAGTCTCATCTTCTATAACTTGAACAAACTACCCAGGGTGGTGGTGGAGTCACCAACCCTGGGGGTGTTCAAAAGATGAGTAGATGTAGCACTTGAGGCTGTGGTCTAGTGGTCAGGGGAATGATGGGATGGAGGCTGGACTTGATGATCCTAGAGGTCCTTTCCAACCATAGTCATCCTATGATTTTATTCTATGATTCTATGTAGCAGAGCTTTCTATTGTTGGTCTTCATCCTATCCAATCCTTTCCTTGCTTTCCAAGGCAGCAGGACTGGCATCCTCCAAGCCATGGCAAAGAGGACACTGCCCTAGCTGTCCATGGGATGGGCCCTGCTCATGCTTCCCTTAGGCCATCACCACCCTGGGACAGCAGAACGGGCTGTGTTTGGTAAAAGCTGCACTTCTTCACTGGAGTTATTGAGAGACGATGCAGAAAATGCAGCAGGAAGAAGGGAGCTGAACTTGGGTCTCTCAAACCTCATTTATGATGGCCAACAGATTGAGAGGGGTGACTCTCCCCATCTATCTGCTCTGGTGAGATCTCACCTGGAGTCCTGTGCACAGCTCTGGGGCCCCCAGTGTATGAAAGGCATGGACTTGTTGGAGCAGGTCCAGATGAATCCATAAAAAATGTTTCAAGGGCTGGAACCCCTCTGCTGTGAGGCCAGGCTGAGAGAGTCGGGGTTGTTCAGCCTGGAGAAGAGAAAGCTCCAGGGAGACCTTATTGTGGCCTTTCAGTGCCTAAAGGAAGCCCCAAAGACAGATGAGGACAAGTTTTTAGCAGGACCTGTTGCAACGGGACAAGGGGTGGTGGCTTTAAACCTAAACGGAGATTTAGACTAGAGAGAAGGAAGAAATTGTTTACACTGAGGGTGGTGAGCCCCTGGCCCAGGTTGCTCAGAGAGGTGGTCGCTGCCCCATCCCTGGAACCATCCCAGGTGAGGTTGGCCGGGGCTCTGAGCACCCTGCTCTAGTTGGGGATGTCCCTGCTCATAGACTCGATGACCTTTAAAAATTCCTTTCGAGGCCAAACATTCTATGATTCTATGATTATCCTTCTTCTCCTAACCGTGAGCTTGCATGAAACTTGAAGATAATGTTTGGGTTGGAAGAAAACAACCTTGTTTCCCTGCAAACAGGAAGGAATGTGCTGAGAGAGGAAGTTTCACAGTGGGATCTCAGAAGGGGCTGAGAGGTTCATAGCGTGTTGCCAGGTTCTTCCTTCCACGCTGCACAGTACCTCCCTGACTGAGATGCCTCCACCATTCTGTTTGACCTCTCCACGTAAACACTTTCAAAACTTTAGGAAAAATTGCATAAATAAGCTCAGCCTGAAAGGTTGTTGCTGACTCACACCAGCACTAGCAGGGCAAGACTTATTCCTACAGCACAACCACATGCAGCACGAGCTGGGATTGCAGCATCCATCTGAGAAGGCTCTTCCACCACAGAGACTATCCCAAATTCTCATTAGAGACAGGACTGTTCCCCTATCAATTTTACACGTACACTGTATTTCACTTTGTTATGGCAATCTCTTTCAATTTTTAGCATTTGCTTTTCAGAATGTTTCATATCTTGAATAAAAAATGAAGTAATAAGATAAATCAAACTAAAAATGGGCTGCACTTTTCCTTTTCAGATGCATCTGTCTGTTGTAAGTTTAGTGTTACTGATCTAGTAGTTATTTTAACTGCTGCTTGGCTTCAGCCCTGTTGATATATTGGTTATTTTTATATATGGTAGGCCATTTGTGTGACTGATTTTGCAATTCATGCTGCCTGCTGAAGGACATCCCTTGAAACAGAACTCATAGCTGTATTCTCAAGATGAAAGCAATTGGACAGAAGTACCTTTCTGAAAAGAGGGACCTCTATTACATTTATTTTTTTTTCTGAATTGCTTGCTCAAGCCAATTGGTTGGGTTATTGGGAGAAATGAAACAGGGAAAAATTGATAGGATTCAGGTGTCAGTGTATGGCATTAAAGCCATTTCTTATCCTTAGCAAATGGTGACTGTTGGATCAAATTCCAGTATATGGCCCAAATATAGTATAAGAGAGAAAATGATTATGCTTATCATGCTAGCAAAGGGTTAGGGAAGGTGAAAACAAGTGCATCAAAAAAGCACAACCAAATTACACAGGGTTGTTATTTTAGGCTGCCAGTTGCTCAGTCTCCCTGCCCATGGAAGAAGGATGCTTCAATAACTGTGATTTCACAGATAAATGGTATTTTAAGGGCATTTTAGGTGTCAAGATGAAAAAAATCAGGAGCCAGGCAGGAAAATATCAAAGGCTGGCCACAGAACTAGACTTTGCATTGGCAAGGACGTTTGTTTAGCTTTTCTGTTAGTACTCCTACAAAGTGTGAAGGGGTCACCAAAAGGCATTGTAACTGCAGTGAAATCATTGATTTTAATACATATAATCTGTGTGTTAAGGATCTACAGCTATGATTCCTCAAGACATGTGAGCAGGTGTACAAATGCTTGCCAAAAATTATGCCATCAGTGCCACCAGGATCTGTCCATCTTGCTGAACTTGGTCTGTGTGAAGTTCTGGGTGTGACAGGACATGATTTCATCTGATGTTGAACATTTCTGACCTTCCTCATTGAATGTGACCAAAAGAATAGTTGTAGCTCATCAGGGCAAGATTTGTCAACATTATTATCTCTTCCCCAGTAGAGACTGGTAGCAGATGCTTAGGGAAGAGCAGGACAACATCTAGTGAAGTGTTTTGGTGTAATCACTAACCTAGAGCATGGTCAGTGATGGAGAGACTTCCCTAGTCAGAGAGATTTTGTGTTTAAATGACCAAAGGGGTTTTTCTTCTATTAATTTGCCCAAAGAATTTTAGAACCTGGTCACACCACGAGTATCCACACAGATTAACTCTGCACTGGGAGAAAAGACCAGGCAAACCCTTTTGCATGGTTTAAACCTGTCTCTTAGTTGCACCAGGTGCTCCTTGGCTTTTGCACTTCCCATCAATATGTGCCAACACATGTTGTATGTCTGTTGAGCTGTTTTGGGTTCTTACACATCTTGAGATGTACCTGATGGAGACCTTGGGCTGAATAAAGCCCAGCTGGCTAAGACTGAGCTTAGAGAAGACTGAGTGACAACTTTGTGGATATGGGCAAGAAGGCAGCACTGTGATATCTGTCTGTGCTAGTGATGGATGGAGCATTGCAACCCTTCTTAGAAGCCAGCTGAGCAATAGAGAGGGGTCAGCAAGCACAGATTGCTCTGTTATCCCAGCTGACATATGAATGCATTCTTCAAATTTCTGTTCAGCTCAGTGACTGCAACTGTTTCTCTCAGATGTGGACCAAAGTGAACGAGCCCATAACAAATAAACACATTTAGAAATGTGACAACATTTAGAAATTACAGTTGTTTTCTAAATGGTTTATAAACCACCCCTTTGAATATCACAACATCTGCATGCTCCAAGGGAAGCGTGTTGATTCTGGAAGGCACACATGAAACAGCAGCCCCAGCAGACTTCTCTGTTTTGTTTTCCTAATTTTCAGAGTTGAGTCTAAACACCAAGGGTGGTAACGAGGCTATTCAGATTGAAGGTGCTGCACTGGACCCAGCTCCAGCTCCAACACACTCAGAGAGATTTCTTATACCCAACCCAAATATGAAAGTCTACCAAATGACACACTATCAGGACCAGTTTCCCACCACAAGAGATAAGACACCAAGCTGCCAAACACATTCCTGGGGCATCATTCCAGTCACTCAAGCACACTGATAACTTCCCCAGTCAACCGAACCCATTACAGAGCTTTTTTAGGGGATTCATTTTACCTCACTTCTGTTGTTTCATGGCTGCTGATCTGGTGTTTCATCATTGGGATGCCTGAGGGACTGGGCTGGGCTTGCAAAACCGAGTGTGACATAAGACATTTTCATTGGCCAGATAGAAATAAAGATGCTAATGCAGAAGGTTGTGAAACACCAGTTACAAACTCTGCCCAAACACTCACTAAATTCACAGGAAAATGCCAGCTCATGTCCATGCACAGTGGATTAGACTTGATGTTCTGACACTCTGCACTGTCTCAGCCTTTCTTTGGGGAATTTAATGTTTTATGACTGTCAGCCAAGAAAAATATGCAAACACAATCACATGAAGAAACAATACACAAACTCCACCACTGATTGTAGCATCACTTTCCTCCATCCCAGAAAAAAATCATGCCATTGTGGAGTGGATACTCAGCACCAGTCCTCACTAAAATGAAGATTGAGGTGGTTTTCTCAGTGAACTGACTGGTTTATCAAATACCTGTTTTAAGCAAGAGGTATTTTATATGGGAATCACTGTGTATTTTTAGCACTGTGCCATTTTTGCTCAATAATCTACCCTTACCCTTTTGGAAGAAGGCATCTTGCTTTAAAACCCACCTTGAAGAGAAGTTAAAAACATGCAAGATTAAATGACTTTACACTTGATTGTGGAATCAGATTGATAGACACATCCTTCTGGCTTGGGGCAGAGAAGACAAGAAGAAGGATGGGCAGATTCTTACTCCACATGTATCACATTTTCCTTGAAAACTGCAAAACCTAGAACTAGGTTTCAAAGATGGTATTTTCATGTTTTCTCCCTGACAACTTGCTTTCTCAGGGTCCCACATCACTACCCCACAGGGTAGGGAGCCCATGTGAAGTAGGCTGAACCAGATGGGGAAATCTCCCATACCAGCTGTGGCAGATGGGAGCTCAGGAGAGAGATCCCACAGAGACCCTCTATCTCAAACTTCCTTTCCTCGCCAGAAGCCTTTTTTGAGGCCTGGCCAGATGGTTTGTAAAGCTCTTGGATGCAGCAGCTCTAGGGGTTTGAGAAAAGATGGGCAAGTGGAAGTTAAAGGTGAGCTGCTTGCTGTGATGAGGGTGTGTCCGTTGCCCCAACACAGTCCAGCCCTAAGAGCTCATCAGATGCCAGTGGCACACAGGAGACACTTCAGGGGCAACTTCTCACCCAGGGGCAGAATTAAGCTTGTGCATTTCCTAAATATCTAACCCAAAATTCCCTGAGATGCTCTGGCATTCCTGTGTGTTTCCATGTGCTCTGGATAGTCCCTTGGCAGAGCTGTTCTCAGAGCTGTCATTTCCTTCTGGATCTGGATCACTGGGCTGTATCTTCATCTGTCTTACTGGTACCATGTGTTTAGCAGTATATTCATGTCCTGGTTTCACTGGGATGGAACCTGAGGGACACTGGCAGTTTGGAGTCAGGCAGGGCAGCTGACCCAAGCTGGCTGTGCATGTATCCCAGACTATCACTGTCACGCTTGGGATAAAGGGGTTTGCTGAGGATGGAGGCTCCTTCTCTTCCTCCTTTTCTCCATCCCCCTTGTCCTCCTGCTTCTCCTCCTTCTTCTCTCAAGGGCTGTTGTTCCTGAAGGGCTTCAGTTACCATTCTGCTCCCAGGAATGGTTTTCCTGTTTATTGTGACCACTGTGACCTATTCACTGGGCTTAATTATAACTTTGTGTACTTTATATTGGCAGTAATATGAATATTAGTTTTGCTGGTACATTAAATCTGTTTTCATTTCAACTGACAGGTCTCCTCTCCTTTTCCTGATCCTGATTTTAGGCTGGAGAGGATTCACTGGGTGATAGAACAACTGCTGGTTTAGCCACAACCACAGAATCCCAGCATGGTGTGGGTTGGAAGGGACCTCTGGAGATCATCTCATCCAATCCCCCTGCTCCAGCAGGATCACCCACAGCAGGGTGCCCAGGATGGTGTCCAGGTGGGTTTGGAATCTCCCCAGAGCAGGAGACTCCACAGCCTCTCTGGGCAGCCTGCTCCAGGCTCTGCCACCCTCACAGCAAAGAATTTTTTCTGCATGTTCAGATGTTCCTGGGCTCCAGTTTGTGCCTGTTGCCCCTTGCCCTGTCACTGGGCACCACTGACAAGAGTCTGTCCCCATCCTTTTGACCCCTGCCCTTTAGATACTGCTAAACATTGATAATTCAAAATGTTGGGAGTGTTATAAAAGGGAATAATTGGAAATCAAATACTTGCTGTAATTCGTTTTTCAGATAAGTGGGGAAGATTCGTATTGAAAAACAAAACCAAAATAAACGAAACTAAATACAAACAAAACACACACACACAAAAGAAAAGGAGACTTATTTGTTCTTTAGGAGCCCAGCCCCTGCCCAGGTTTCTGGGGGTGCATTTGGGCAGCCCCTGTGCATTGCTCCCTCCTGTCTCTAGAGGGCTGCCTTAAACCACAGAAAAAAATGCCAGAGCAGTCGGATTTCAGCACTTTCCCTTAACCTCAGCTCCCAATTTCTGCATCATCAACAGCCCGTTCCCATCGCTGCATGAATTACCTATTGTCATGAGCCAGAAGAGAACGTCCTTTGGAAGGAGACCTTGTCTGCAGCTCTGATCTTTGGGTTGTGCAATGCTCGTAGCAGTGAACCAACAGTGCCACGCTGGAAATTAATATTAAACCTTCTTGACATCTTGCATTTAGACTCAAACTAGTGCAAAAGTGCAAGTTTGTTATCTGGCTGATTTTCATCCCACGGCCACCTAACTGAGAAGGATTAAATCAGGAACACTGAGCTGTTCTAGCTATATAAATGCAACTCAGAAACTGGTACTTACAAGTGCTTATAATATTCAGAAACCAAGAAATAAACACTCAGAATGAGTTAAAATAAATAACTGTACCATAGATGTGTCCTTGTCCAAAATGATTCAGTTAAACTGTACTGTATGTCACTGCATAACAAAACACAAAATAAATGGGTTGCATTATAATGTATATTCAATTTTCAAATGTGCCATTTTCAAACTTAAAATGATATTTTTTCTTTTTAAGTGGCCCATTTTTATTTTTTATTTTTTTATAGAATAAATCTATTGAGGAATATAAGTTTCAGGAGTTCAGTTTTAAAACAGCTGGCATACAGACTAAGAAGAAAAGAAGAAACAACATCATCCAGCAAGGACCTTTACTCCTGAAGTAGTTTATGTTGAAAACAGTCTTGTTTTGTAAATCTAATGATAACAAAGAACCATCTCAGTTTTAAACTAAAATAAAGTCAGTCCTTTTTTAATTTGCAGCAAACTACAGCCTCTGTAGCCCCCAGATTAGTACATGAGCTGATTCAGAGGGAAAGCAAAATAAAACGTTGCATTTGTGTGAAAAACTAATCGTTAACTCTGAAGTTTGAAGATACTTGGAGGGTTCTTTTAAAATCTGCCAAAGAAACCTTGCTAGAGCAAAATCCCTTCATGGTTGTTGGGTTACTCTTGAAAACCAGATTTTATGTCCTTACCATTTTTAATAAGACTGCATAGTAGGCAGAGCAGAGAAGGGTAAGAGCCCTTGGAACCCTCAGCTTCAGCTTGTAGGAACTCAGGCAAGGTCATGGGCTGTGTGCACCCTCCAGCATCCAGCTCCACCCCTGTTTAAACCAGGACCTCCTGCACTTCAGGAGAGCAGTGCTATAGGAATAAATCTGCATTTTGCATTTCCATGGGTGAAGGCTTCCCCTCCCAAAGCCCTCCCATGTGATCCCAAAAGAATGTCACACCCATGTGCCATTGAACTCACCTGCAGCTGAGCTGAGCTTGGCTATCTGAGCCCCTGCAAAACCAGAGCTCAAGCTCAAGTGGTCTCATTGCACAAACCCACCCTAAAGGTTGGCAAGGAAAACCACCAAGGAATTCTGTGGCTCATGGTTGCATTCAAACTCCTTTAAGAATCAAAGCCTCGTTCCTCTTCTTGCCCCTTCTTCTTCGGACCATACAGAGTCAAGCATAGTCTACTAGAGCACACTGAATTAAGGGTATTTTCTTCCCCTGAGTGCTCGACCCAGCCCCACCTGAGCCAAGCCCCTGAGACAGGATTAGCCTCAGAGGCTGAATGTCCCCTTGTCCCTGCAGGCCAGGCTCCAAGGACAGGGCTGAATCTCACCTGAGCTCCCTCCCTGGGGCTCGGGTTTAATCTCAGAGTCGTGACACAAACAGCAGTGTGGAAACCCTTTAAGGACCCTAACATCTCTATGAAAAAGGTAATGCTTGAATAACAGGTTCTGACTTGCAAGGTGAACGTGTTATACAATATAGACACAAACACATTAAGTTGATTTACAACTATTGCATTTATTACGTAGCATTTAACCAAGTGCCATCAGTGGGGTGGTTTACAAGGAGGAAAGAGGTTACATTTCCTAAGCTGCTGTGGAAATTATAGCAGAAGAATCAAATGCATTTCCTGGCTTAACTGAACATAGGATATGATTTCTCTAAGTACTGTCACCAGTGTTAAAAATATGTGATGGGATATATCAGTAAGAAGCATCTTCAAAGAGGATTAAAGGTTCAGATTCTTTTTTTTTGCTTTTGTTTGAGGCAATAATATATTGAATTCTTTTGGAGTAATTAAACTTGAAACTGATCCAGCTTGCTTTTTTTTTTTTTTTCTTTTTGGGTACAATGCTTCTTACAGTTTATAGCTAATTGGCAGGTGAGCAAGATAAGTAACACTGAACACCACTTGGTGCTGTTACTGCCTAAGGGAGAGACAGGCAGCCTGTTGTACAGGAAGAGGCTGTTCAAACACACATAGAAGATGAGCATAATGAATTTTCACCTGAGGAGATAATGCAATGACTTAACCTCCCTCAAGAAATAAGACCTTGGTGTTCCAGGAAATTTCTTATTGAGAAAGTGCTTCAGAGATGACAGCAAAGCTTCTTTGTGGCAACCTAAACACTAAAAAGCCTGTAGGTTGCTTTGCTACTTGGTTGAAATTACAGAATCAGACCACTTGACTTGCATTCAGACTTTGCTAATCCCCGTGGAGCTTTAGCCCCTGTTTGTCATTAGCTGACTGCAGTGACAGACTCCCCTGCTTGCCCTCCCTAACCAAAACAGCAACAAAAAAACTCCATGGCATCAAAGAGAGTTTCCTTTCAACTTTGATCACATTTCTTCTGGCGCTCAAGCCTGTTGCTAAGAGAAAATATGGTCGTGAGGAATGGGTAAATCATTATTATAATTACTCTTGTTACACCCCAGTGAGAGCAAACCTCTCCTGGCACTCAGCTGAATCCTAGGGCAGCATATGCTGTAATTGATGGAGTTAGTGACAGCTCTGCTGGGTTTGGAGCTCCAAGAAAACCCAGCCACAACGTCAGCACGTGGGGCAGGAGCTTGTACCACCCTGGTTGGTGCTAGTGAGGGTAGCAGGTAAGGGGATGTGCACTGCACTGGCTGCCAACAGGGTAGATTTTATTGCATCAGCCCACTGATTTCAGTGAGCTCAGTACCAGCCAGCAAAGGACATAAAGGCTTGTGGCTTTATATCTGCTCCTGCTGTGCCAGTGTTTGGCAGTCAGACCCAGCTGGACTAAACTGACAGTTGAGACAGGAGCGGAAAATGGCTCAACTGAAGTCATCCAATGGAGAAAGTGGGACCCAAGTCCCTTGGCTGTCACTCATCCCACTGACCCAGCCACATTCTCTGAGTGATGTTATTTATTAATCTAGAATCCTTTATAAAAACTAAAATAAATACTAAAAAGCACCAATAAATAGGAAGCAGAGACATATGGTTCTTCCAACCATATAAAGAGATCAAGTGGCAACCTTATCCTCTGCAACCTGCTCCAGGTTTCCTGTGCAACCTGCTCCAGGTGCCCCTTCTTTAACAGGGGGGGTTGGGCCAGATGATCCCTAGAGGTTCCTTCCAACTCCCACCAGCCTGGGATTCTGTGTGATTCTTTACAGCAGCCAAGGAATGGAGCAGGTGGCTAAGGCAGGCACGGAAAGCCAGCAGGCTGGATTGCAAACTGTAGAGAAATAACAGGCTTTGATGGTTTTTAAAATTCAGTAACAGAATGACATAAACAGAAAGAAAAATCCAAGGCAATAGACCTCTGCTAAGTAAAAGAATGACAGAAAAAGGAGGGGAAAAAAAAAAAAAGGGAAAGCTGACTCAAATTGTAGGGCTAGTTTTGGCTTCTTAAGCATACTGAGGGGGTGACACTTCAGGGTCATTCTGACTGCTGCAGCCTGGAGCTGCCCTTTGGGTGCAGGTAGAAAAGCAGTGGGGTGGATTCCTGCAGAAGCAGGGCTGGGAGAGTGGAAATTAGGGAGATTATGAGGTAACCCTGGTCTTGAGTTTGATTAAGCAGTAGAAAGGTTGGAGAAACTCATTCAAAGTAGAGCTTTAGCTAGTTCTGTTACCTGAATTAGGATGGGATGAGAGGATTTGTTGCAGCTCCACTGTAGTTTGTCACATTACTTCTGCCAGTGCAGAATTTTTAGTTAGTAGCTTTATAGAGTTTAGTTCTTAAGATGGGATCATCTTTTACTCTGGAAATCTTGCTTCTCATGTAGGTTGAACTTTATATCCAAAGAAAGGACCAATAGATGGAATTCAGGGCATTTTATTTTATTTATCTGCATTTTTCACAGAAACTGATAGAAGCTAAACCAGTTACTCAAGGACCTACAGAAAATCTCCGAGCAGATTAGGAGTAAAGTTCTGTTTACTCTGGCCTCATCCTGTACAAAACAATCTCACTTGCAGTTTCCACAGTTCGCTGATAATACCAGTAGGCTAAAGGCAGTTTGTCTTCAAAGGTCTGATTGCAGGAACTTTGCAAGAAAATGCTCTAGAGCCTTGAAAGATAAAACGTGAAACTCTGAAGATTGGGTTATATAAGAATTTAAAATGCAAACTTGATTCTTTATATGAGTGCAAGTCAGAACCAGCTCCTTTTAATTTCTATATATTTATATTAGCATCAAACAGAATTAATTTCTACAAATCTACATTAGTCTAAGACAAAGATTGTTGTAAAGGGCTTGACTATAGATTTTGTAGTCAAAACTCTGTGACTCAACAACACCTCTAAATCACGCAGAAATCAACATCATCCAAGGAAATAGACCTTTGATAAGTGTTGAAGGTTGAAGGCAGGTTTTAAAATAGCCATGTTGCAAAAATTCCCTTGTCAGAGGCAGCAGCTTAGTTAGCAGCAGAGGTATGGGATAAGCTACATTCCAGCCTCAGGATTAGCAGCAGCTGTGAAGTGGAAATTTGAGTTATTCTTCATACCTCAATACCCTAAAATTATGTGGTACCCAAGCAGGCTCCAAGCCTTCACATCAACAGGGAAAAGCTAAAAGTCATGTGGCCAAACTCATGCTCCATTATTCAGGAGTCAGTAACAGAGCATTGGGGCTGCAAACGTTGTCACAATTCTTAAATGTACAGATCTTCTTTTATTTCTGTTCTGCATGGCTTGAGCCTTTCTGGTTGCACAGCATTCAGATCTGAGCTTGGTCATGCGCCGAGAAACACCTGCGTGGGCTCTGGAAAGAAGGGGGGAAACTTAATCTACTACCACTTTCATCTGGAAAAAGAATGACAAGATACAGTGTGTGCTAAAATAAGAGGCATTTTTCTTACATTCACAAGTATATAAGGAAAACGGCAGCATATATCCTGTCATCCTCTGGAGACATTATGAAAAATATAAATACGTCAGCTTCTGAGACTGTAATGCAAGAGCCATAATAAATACCTAAAGTGGTGTTGAGAATATCTGCACTCGTTGGAAAATATGCTTCTGCATTTCCAAAGTGCCTCTGTATTTCATAAAGGTGCCTGTTTGGAAATAGTGGTGCTAAATAAAAGCTTTTTAATTTTCCAGACAGTACAAATAGAGTGATTTATCTTTCGGGTGAAAGAAAGAAGGGGAAGGATTATCTTTTTCACCTCCCGTGTTTAAAAGGTATCCCATCAAAGTGGAGATGACATGATGTTTACATGGATCACTGCTTAGTCATTCGAGATTCAGCATGGCTGAAAGATGTCAAGTGTAGGGCAAACACCTGCATATGTCAAGGCAGGAGGAGATACACGTCGTGTTTAAGACCCCTAAAGTGCAGAATGAAAGCGTGAAACTGAAATTAATGTGACGAATGCAAGGGGTCTGCAGCACAACAAGGAAAAGGGGATGTTCATTAATGTGTAACCAGAGCTTGTTTGGCCTTATATATTGAGGTTTGGCAGAGAAAGATGGGTCTTGTTTGAATTAGTGGGTAATGAAGTTAGAAGAAGTGTCTTTGCAGTATCTACGACCTTCAGCCCAGGCTTTGTCAGATCAGGAGCAGTGGGGAGGAGGAGAATCAGCTCCATAGAACAAAAAGACAAAAAGAAAGTTGATGTATGGGCTGGGATTTTTTGGTTTTTGGTGGTGCAGCCAAACTTTAGTGCTTTACTCCATCAGGGCTCTCAAACATTTCAGAAATGCTGCTTGAGGGCTTCCTTTCATGCTGCAGTGATGCAACCCAGGAAATTTTTTTTGGCTGTGCAGCGAAACTTTAGTGCTTTACTCCATCAGACATCTCAGAAATGCTGCTCGAGGGCTTCCTTCCATGCTGCAGTGATGCAACCCAGGAAATCACAGCTAGGCAGAGTGTGGCCACGCAGACAGGATGGTCTTTATCCACTTCCTTCTGCCTGCTATCAGCCACAACCTGAGACATTAAACTCCATCCCAGCCTAAAAAAAAAAGTCCTCCCTTTGCTTTTAAAGATAAGACATGACAGCTTTGTAAAACTGGAAGCCTTGGAGATCCTCTAAAGTATAGTTTACAGAAATGCTTCTTTGGCTTTACAGCACTTCTGAAGGCAATCAAACAGGACAGAGAAGACTGGAAGTCTGCATCCAGCCGTTTTCTTGGAGTTACAGCTACTGCTTACCATGGCATTGACTACCAGATCATTTCATCTAATGAGGTTGTTCTTGAATGACACATCTGCAATTGAGATGAAAGTGTAGCCAGCTTGGAAGGAAGGTTTGAAAATGTTGGAAGAGGCAATAGTTCCATTTCGTGATACTGATGTGGGTTTAAGCACATATTCTGCACTGTGTTGTATTTAACTGTATTCCTGCAGAAATGGTGTTATTTCACCAGGAGTGGAGCAGGAGAATGGTTAGTAGCTCTACTATCACTTTGAGTGCCTCCCATACAATAAATTTATACATCTGTCAGGCCTAAGGCTGAGTCAATAACAAATTATTGATTAGGAGGCAAATATAACCCTCAGAGGCTCTTAGATAATTTTGTTACTTGTGGCTTAATATGAAGACAGAGAGTTAATTATTTATACTGTGCATGGGGTTCACTAAATGAGAGCTGCTATTTGCAAGATGAGATGGGGCCATAAATTAATGCTTCATAAAAAATTGTTCTTTACTCAAAGCCAAAAGGTGTTTGTGGGATGGAGCAATGATAGACAACACTAAAAGCCAGTAGGTCAAACTGCTTCTGGAGAGCCTCCCATCACTCAGAGCTATTTACTCAAAGGGGCTGAACTTTATTCTGGGATTCTTCATGCCCTCATCCCACCTTAAATATAAC
>NW_008587609.1:0-13208 GCF_000691845.1 Merops nubicus
TTCTCTGGGAGGGCCTGCTCTGGTTCTGTGGTGGCTTAAACCACCACAATACTGTAATTTGTAGTGACAATATAGAATAGGAATTTCCCTCATTCAATATAAAATACACTGGTATGACTAAATTTCTTATATGGAATTATAACTGGGATTTAATAGTTTGAGAAGCATACACAATACAGATCTAAGAAATAGATTAGGAATTTTATCTTCATTTAGAGTACTTGAGGAAAGCACTATATGAAACTATAATTACATATGTTGATTTTCTTTTAATCTCTTGAGTAACTGGGAGGTCTCAGTACTTAAAGGAAAGAGCATATCTTGACGAAGTTATTGAGTCCCTGTTGAAAGGATGGTTTTGCTGGTTACGATGTACTGCAGTTTACCATCCAATATATTAAGGAAATCAAGACTGTTTTCATAACTACCAAATCTTAAAGTGGGAGCTTGATCCAATTTCTTTATCAAGTGTGCAGATATCCCAAAGTCATTCAATGAAAAACATGTAAAACTAAATTCAGATTTTGATACTAATTCTTGATGAATGACACTTTAATTCCAAATAGAAGTTGAACTTGAATACGATCTAGATCTGAAATATTTGTATTAACTGTGACTGGGTTTGCTCCCTTGTCCACTTTTGTTTCATTCTTAAACCAACCAGAAGAATTTAGGTTCCTAAAAGATTTTTGTCTACAAATTCATTCAACCACTCAATCCTCTTATCTTTTTTACTTGGAAAAAAATGGGCTCTGTCAAAGGCTATAAATAATTTCTGACCTAACAAGGTATCTTACAGTCTCAGAGCACTTCTCTTATAAGTGACTCTTCAGCTGAATCTTGGACTGTTCAGAAACATAAAAAGGGAGCATACAAAGCCTGCCCTCTGTTGACTTCTATAGTGCAGTCAAGTTTTTGAAGATTTGTGTCAATGCAATGATTAAAGGACACATATGCAGGAAAAAAGCTTGAAATTACTCCAGTTTAGCAACTTTCAAAACTCTAAAGTTGCAAGAACTCACCTAAAAATGAGATATCCCAGTGCCAATCAGCCCAACTTCCTCTAACCCCGCAGTGTGCCGTTCCTTGCTCTCAGGCAGGATTAGGGCAGCTCACAATCTTGCTGTGGTGCTGGCGTGGAGTCGTGTCTGTTCTCAGACAGAGCTCTGACGGTTGCCTCTGGCTAGCACCCTGTGGGGCCAGCACTGACCACCCTGGTGTGAGGGCTCAGCAGTTTACACGTGGCTAGTCAGTGCTGCTGTCCCTTATTCAGCAACATTCTTCCATCCCCAGATCATGTGCTCCCAGACAGCACAAGGAGGTTGCACTGCTCATGTTTTAGCACAGTTTTACTATGTTCATGATTTGATTAGTTTCAAACAGAATAGTAGCAAGCTGTTCTCTGGAGAGTCCACCTTGAATGGGAAAAGCCCTTCTAGCCAAGTGCACACAGAAACTAACTTACCAGTTTGGTTTGGCTGGAAAGAACACCTCAGCACTGCCTGTATCTGGGTATTTGCTATTAGAACTAATTTTTTTTTTTTTCATCTGAGAGTAAAACCAGGTAAGGAACAAAAAATATTTTTATTTTAAATCACATTTAAGATGTCATTTCTTTTCCTGTCGACTTTCTCTGCTAACTTCAGTTCTTTACAGCAATTTGGGTTCAGAAAAAGCATGAGGTTTTTGTTTGTTTCTAAAAGCAAAGACACTTCAGTTGCCAGGTAGACTTTTCAAGTTCTTGTAGGTTTGTTTTAGACAAATTCTTAGTTTCCTAGATACATGTTACTGTTGTGAGAATGCTCTGTCACAGAGAGATTGCAAGTATGGCTGTATTAAAAAAAAATTAAAAAAATCACAACAGTGGATGACAAATTTTGCACAGTAGCTGTAGTCAAAATGTTAAATTTCCTCACCCAAGGATAATAGAAATACTATTTTGTTCTTTAGGAATTGGGACTGACATGTTCATTTCCAAGAACCCTTTAAAGGAAAAACCCTATGGCATACTGCACCTCTGTGTTAATTCCCACAAATAGAATCAGGAGACACATTCAGGTTAGGTTTAGGTTGCAGCAGGGAAACTGAGTTTACAAACTGGCTAACAAACACTTCAGATAAATTCACAGAACAAATACATTGATTACTCAAAGTAAAAATCTTGCTGACTCATTCAAAAACAAAAATTAAATCTGTTTTCTTTTCCACTTGTGTTTTTTGTTGGTGTTTTTTTTTAACAGCAGATTTCATTTTGACAGAGCATTTAGAAATCTCTTGAAAAAAGAAGCTAATGCGACTAGTAGTACAGTACAGGAAGTGTACTGACGTGGTGAAAAGCAGTATTGTATGGATTCTTCAATTACATTAACTAAATGTCTACACATAACACAGAATTCTCATGGATTAAAACATTTCAAGAAAAGAGGTTTGGAAGCATATCCCTCCGTTCCCAACTGAGAGGACAGCACTGTAGAAGAAAACAAAAAGGCTATAGAGACTGAAAACACAATTATAATGAAAGTTCAGTTATCCCATTATTAGAGTAATTAGGGCAAATAAACTAGAGAAAGATGCTGATATAAAATTTCTAGACTTGGACTTTATGTGTGTTCAAGGAGGAGCCTTGAGGAAGCAGAGTCACAGGAAAATAAACTTCAGGTTGAGGCTCACAACTTAGTTAAAAGTTTTGTGTAGAAAAGGTACAGTGTTGCAAGAATCGAAATATCCTCAGATTCAGCTTCATTGTGGGTGTAAGAACCTCCCAAAATAAGCTTGACAATATATTTTCTTTTCCAAAGGAAAGCTACTTGAAAACATTGCAGCTTGCTGGAAAGAAAGCAAGGGATCAAATCTTTGCTAGGGCGTGGCTACCAAAGAAAGGCATTGTACTAGACACGTGGAATAAATGCATGTAGGCAAGACTTGAGAAAGGCCAAAATAAAGCCAGCAGGATGCTTTTTTTTCATATAGCTGCAAATCCTTACTTCTTATTTTGCTGACGTACAAAAGTTTGCTCAGAAGACTGGTGTAAGTGCAAATCTAGTTGCTAAAAGATTAAAGAGAAAACTTAGAGAAATATAAAGAAATAAAAATAAATGTAATAAAATGTAACAAAAATTTGAAACTGTATTTCTTTGTTTCATGAGGAAGCAGAAAGCCAGCACGAGGTGAAAAGCAGAAAATTAAGGCAAAATTTTGTCATTTTTTTTTTCATTAACTCTAATCTCATTTCAACTGATTCACACAATGTTACCTCTTCAGTAAATCTCCATTCCTTGCTATAGAATTCAAACATTTTTGTACATCTAGCCTTAAGCAAAGTTGTTCTAAGTATGAAAGACCTTAGTGACATTAAAAATAGATAGGACTGCTCTAATAAAGGAAGTGTCACAGGCACTGTTGTGTTCTGGTTTATCTGTTAGAACTGCTAATGTCAAATAGAGTCAGATGATTTCAGTTGACACAACTGAAAGCTCAAGATTTTCTGTTCAATGAGAAGATCTTCCTGAAACTTTGAATTAATTTCACATAAAGCATGGAAATTTCACCAATACTGAAACAGCAGTCCAGCAGTTTAGTGAACAAACTTATCTCTCTACCTTACACACTGCAAAACCGAGTTCATTAAAGCAATCTTTATTCAGGATGAAAAAGACTAGACAAAAATAAGAGGTAAATAGTGCATCCCTAGCAGAAATGTGGGAAGGTTAAAAATAAATATTAATCCAAGCACAATATAGACACACAATGGAAAATGCTGCTTTCTCCCTTTCAGCTTTCATCATAATTTGCACACCAGGAATAAGAGAGAACATTGCAGTCCCAGAATAGTACCACAAACATAACCTGTCTTAGCCTAAATCAAATCACATCACCTGAGTACTAGCAGAAACACTTACAACAGGCTTCCTCCATGTTACCTGTGTCAAGGCAGACTAGGGCTTCTGGTCTCTTACTTGCACCATGAGAACCTATTGCTATTAAACATCATCAGATGAACTATTGAACTATTAGATGAACTAATAAGAACTATTTCAGAGAAATAAGCATCTCTGGTGCCCCTGGTAGCCCTGCATCTTCCCCCTCCTCTCACTAGGTAGGAAGAGAAGGAAGGGACACCAGAGGTTGTTTTTTTTTCACTTCTACCTCTTAGTTTCAATTTACCTAATAATACCTTAGGATTATTGCAAAAAGTTATCTTCCTTTATGACAAACCTCTCTTAAAATACACAACTCTGGTTTACTCAAGAGTCAAAAGAATACAATTGTTTTATCATGTATTACTCTATCATAACAAAAGTGAGACTAAGCATGCACAGAATTATAGCGAAAACAGGACAGCAAAAATCTATGCAGTACGTTCACAGCTGTGCCATTCACAGCCTTCACTCTGATGGAAACAGCTCTGGTTTTTAAACTTTCAAATGCCTCTTCTTCTGCAGATGCAAACTCATTTAGAAACCTAAATTACTGCTAGGCATATCACCTTTTGCAATATGCATTATAACTCAAAATATTTGAGTGTTGAAAAGCAACACAAGACAAACAGAGGAGCACCTGTTGTACCAATCGGTCATTTCCCCTTTCCTTAGGGAAGCAAACAAAGATATTATTCTCCTGAAGCTGTCTAGTGTTCAGGAGGGAGTTGTGAATAATTTCTTTGGAAGACAAATTAATTTCTTCTAGCACTGACTGGAAGTGAACCAGTTCACTTTGGACTGATATGGATGAGGATCAGGGATCAATTCTGCTTTGTCACATCTTTCTTCTACTAATCAACAGAAGTTTGTTAAAACAGAAGAAAAAATGGTGTGTTAGTAACAATATCTTAAAAGTATATTAATTTCTAATCATGGATTTAGAGGTATTTAATTTACGTTTTAAAACACAGATTCATAAATGATTTCATGAGGAATGAAGATACTGCCACATTGCAGACTTTGAATAGAGTTGCCTTCATTTGGAATATAAACTCACTTCATAAAAGGCCAGAAGGGAACACAAAACAATTTGGATTTTGCAGTTTCTTAATATTGAAAGAAATTAATTAAAAATTTCCATTTATCTTGCATTGTGTTTGGAAGAGACATATGTAGTAATTAGAAATTTGATAAAACATGGAGGGGAAAAAAAAGAATCAGAAATAACCCAGAGAACTAAATGAACATTTTAAAAATAACAGGGACTGGCAGTAAAATGAAGTGAAGGCGTTTAGTTCAGCTTGGTTTTGAAAACTTAGACCAATTTGAAAAGTGACATAATAGTGAAGCACCAGCCTCAGGGCATCAGAGAAAGTTTCAAAGATTAAGTTGTTTACTTCATAACTGACTTTAATACTGAGCTCACAGTGTGGGCCAACAGAGTGCTGGGCACTTGATTACAAAAGGTCTGCTTGCTGTGGAGCTTTCTGCTGCTCACCACAAATCTACCTTCTGCTGTCATCCACAGTTACAGCTGTCTCACTGTAAGCTTTCATGGACCAAGTGCTTTGTGTTGGTAAGTGCCAACACTGTCTGTAGCATGACTCAATGTCTCATACTTCTAGCACTAGGATTATTGCTAATATGCTAAACATACAAATTCCTCATTTGCACTAAGGATTATGGCAGCAGTCATAGCATTTCAGTCACCATGGTGAAGAAAACGCTTTAACAAATATCAGGTCTTTGTATGCTTGTTGACCTAACCAACTTTGCCTTCTGCAAATATTTATCACCAACCAACAGTCAATCAGTTTTGCATTTTTCCTTAGCAGTTTCTTCAAGCAAGTTCTCTCGATAGGGATTTTATCAAAAGAATAATTTTAAGAAACCTCTGAAGACAAGAAATTTTTGAACTTTTCCGTGCCATACCAATAAGATTAATTTCCCACTATTGGTATTCTGAGAACTGTTTTAATAATGCAACGCTGAGAAATTAAATGTTACTAGAAAGCAAAAATGTTCATTATCTGCCTAGAAGAGCTATAATAATAAAGGAGACGATGTTATGAATGTGGCCTAAAAGCACTTGAATGGATGCTGGTCATTTCCATTTTGATAGGTATGGTTTTTTCCTAAGCTTTGCAATAATGCAGTATAATTATGAACAGAAAAATGAAAGAGAAATAGAATAACAGCAATTAAATAATTCTAGAAATAATTATAGAGAAGAGCAGGTCTTGCTTTCTGAGATTGCTTACTGCAAGTTGTGGGAAAAGCCTCTGCAATGCTCACACCCTCACAACAACTCACCAAAGACAGACAACAAGAAAGGCAACAACACCCCGTTTAGTTCTGGCGACACGCTGCACGCATCAGACACATCGTATAGACAATATATTAACTATGCACGTATAATAGATGTATTACAGACATAGGTAGCATAGTATGTGTTATATATAATTAACATTCTAATACATTATATATAACATATTGTAACACGTTCTACGTAACATACACAACAGGTGTTATCTATGACATCACTACAGTATATATACATACTATAGCCAGACAAAAGCATATACATTACATATGTTAAATATATAACACATATATATATATATATATAATGATGCCCAGACAAAAGCATACAATTCACTATATTTAAGCCATTTATTAATGAACATACACAGCCAGATGAGAACAGAAGTCATAGCTGAATGTAGGTATTGAGGTTTGTGTATTTGCTTGGAAGACAGGGAAAGGTGAAAACCAGGGAAGACCAAGAACTGTTAGAGAACTAATGAATAAGTTTTAAAGATACTATGTTTTAACAATTGACACTGCACTTTGGGTAGGATTTCAGTGAAAATTCCTGGCCAAATACTGTTTTCACTTCCGGTGACTGGTGGCTGACTGACACTACTAGCTACTCCCTAGGTTTTTTCCTCCTCAGAAGGAAAACCTCACCTGAAATAGTCAGCCATGGCTCTCTGAGTGAAGAAGCTCCTTTTCTCTGTACTCTTTTACTCAGCCTGCCTGAAGCACTTCTGACAGCTAAGGCACTGCTATGACCACCCGTTGCATTAGCTGGCCCTGGACTAGCTGCACGGTTCTGGATGCTGATACAAACTTGTGAGATGGAGTATTACCCAGTGTGCTGGCTATTTGCTTTATTTTATTTTATTTTTTAGTATTGTTTACCTGGAAATTTATGCTAGAAGTTAATAATGCACTTGGGGGAGGGAAGGGGGGGAAGAGATAGCAAAACACAAGTTTTCAGAGTGTACTACTTAATTGGAAATGAGTCCTGTACAGTTTCAAGATAAAACATTGAACCACAGGAGGTTCCATACTCCTAAAGCATAAATGCTTTTAAGTAAGTTACAGTTGAATTTTAATATTTGTTGAAACAAATCCCAAATCAACATACTGCCTTGTTTTGTTAAAAGCATATAACCAAATTCTATGTTTGTTAATGACACTTTGGTAAAGTTATGTGTTACACCTGAATCAAGATTCATCTTGCTGCCAGGAAAAACTATTTTAAGGGATGATGTATTTTCTCAAAAAAAAAAAAATTCGAACTAGGATGTGTGAAGGTCTGAAAAAATGTATTTTAAAAACTTATTTATTGGAAAAGAGATAATAATGATTTAACTTGATGGAAGCTGCACAAACCTTAATCAACATACATAAGCTGAAAAAAAAATCTGATTGCTTATACCAGTTGTAGTATCTCTGTTAGAAATTCTGTCCACCAGGTGAGTCTAATACCTGTTCAGAACAGTTTCCTGACCTTGTGTGGTGCAGGAATACATACTAGAGAATGTCCTGAGAATTATCCCTATCCTAGCATTAATTTCATTCTATTCTATGAACTTGCACAGCTGCAAGACAACAGAAAAATGTAGTTATTGCATCTGTACTTAAGTAAGGTAATAAAAGAGCATTCAAAGCATTTTTTAAACTTAGGTTGTGTACAAGAGTAACATCCATTCTCCTGCCTGAAACCAGAGAATCTAAAGTAGGTGAGACATATTTGGTCAGAAAGTAGTTTATTTTTGCATTAGGTAATGCTGCCTTTGGACTTCAGAGCTGAGTTGTGATGGCTGAGCCAGAGAGAATTGTCTAACCCCTCTGAGCTCTGTCTTATTTTACATATCTTTTGATAAGTTTGTTCAAGAAGTTAGCCTTATGGTGGGATAATCATGAAAGCTAAAAAAGGCAAATTATTTCTGCACCATATGCAGTATCATTTTGCTCTATTTACATGTCAAGCTCAATGAATGCATTTCTTTAGCTACTGGAGAATAGTTAAGTCATGGGGACTATGATTTCTGTTAAGATCATTGTTGCAGGAATAGAGGACAACTTTCACAGATTTGTATATCCCTGACAGACTAGTATAACAATAAAAAAAAAAATAATCAAAAGGCATTGAATATATCAGATATTAGATCCATTGCATATGAAATCATAGACACAGCAACTGCTTACATAGTTTGATCATGACTTCAGCTCTAAAGAATGAGAAGCTTGAGACTGTGTGAGAAGTTATATTCACCTACACTTCCTACTGATTTTTGTATGCAAACGCTGCTATGTGATCTATTAAAAAAAGAATATCCTTATACACATATTCAGGAAGAATTTAAGAAAGATGCCTACAAAAGGATGAAAAAATATCTTCATCAATCTGCCAGAGAAGGGAAATTGAAACTGTTACAGCTTAAAATTTTATGCGGGTTTTATTAGACCACATAGAAGCTTTTTAATAAAAGATTAGTTTCCAGCAACAATGGCTGGAGATATAATCCAGAAGGTGAAGATATCATTCAGATCTTACTGGCATTTTACATATTTTATATATTTAGAGTGTCTTTTGTTATTTAGTTACAGAGTCATATAGGAATCTGTGCAGAAGTAAGCAGTTCTGGAAAGCACAGCTGCTCTCTCTCTGCAGTTGCTGAAGGGTGTTTGGGTAGGACTCAGGAACATTTCACCTTTTCACGTGCTGTCCTTGTGGGAACCTCGGCTGGTCCAAGGGGAAGGGATGTAAGCAGATAACCACGTACCCCTGAAGAGGCTGGGAACTACTGAGCAGCAGAGCAAAAAAGAGAAGAAACTGCCAGAAGAAGCTGCTAGACCGTCAGGGAAATGGGGAGACCACCCGTGAAACTACCAGACCCCCGAGAAATTGCTAGACTGCTGGAAGGAACACAAAGGAAGTTTCTTGAAGTTACAGGAGAGAGAAAAAGTTGTCCAATCATGAATTGTTGATCCCTGTCTAAGCCAATCATATATAGACACGTATGTTTAAGAAAAGATATAAAAAGGCTTGTTAGAAGAATAAAAGTGGTCTCCTTGCTCACAAGCTCCTGTGTTGTGTCCATCTCAACAACGACATCGCCTCTAAAAGCAAGAACAAACTTAATAAGCACTCTCTTTACTGGCTTCTGGACACCTAGCAACTCAGTCAAAGCCTAATTTGCTGCAGTGTGTTGAAATCAGTGAAAATAAAACATTTGGTTAAAGCTAATCAAGTGCTCATCTGCTTCCTGTTTCAATAATAATTTATCCTTCTCAGCTAGATAAAACTTTTCCTTATTTGTTTATTTCTTAAACCTTCAGACTAACACATTGATTGTATAATTGCTGGACTTTTACAGGGGTTTTAATTTTGCCAGAAAAATGAGGCAATCGTTAACAACGGGTTGATATATTTCAGACACTTTCAGGCCTCGTGCAGGGGCCTCTGTAAATCAAAAAGTTCATTTTTAAAAAATAAATTAATAGAAATTATGGAATAGCGTAACAGAAGATTTCTGCTACACTATTCCATAACAATTTAGGCGAGACTTCCCAGAGGTCAGTATATCTTACATTTCAGAGTTCAAAGAGGCAGGTCAAATTCCCCTAATTTAGGAGAAAACTTTCCTAAGAACTTGATCTCATATCTACCATGTCCATGAAAATATAGAGACAAAGACTAACATGACTAGAAGTAAACAGCACAAATGTTTCTGACATTCAACTCTATATTTAGCTATCCCCATGTAAAAGCACGTATTCGTAATATATTATCTATGTATTAATAAAGAATTTCCTTCAAAATAATTGGCTTTTTAGAAGATTTCAGTGAATAATTTTAGAGGACGATTACTTTGATGGGGAAATAAATTCTATATGCCTGCTGACAAAGGCTGGATTTTGCAAGTTATTGATCAAATTTAATTACACAGTTTTTAGAAGAATAAATTATTTAAATGCATTTCAATGCAAAAACATTTCAAAGGAAAGCATATCTCTCAGTGGCCATTCCTAAAAAAGGTTATATTTTCTTTAAGTAGATTTGTTTCCTTAAGTTGAATAAATTTTTTTTAAATTTCAAAGTTTAATGTGTCAAATAAATGTGAATATTACATTGTGATTTTGATGTTCCACTTCTGTTCCTCCTTTAGCATGAGGGACTGACTGGATGTCATTCTTAGAATTAAAACCTGGATGAACCACTGGGGTTTTCAATATTCCAGGTAGTCACAGCAGAAAGAGGCAAGTTACAGATTAAAGAGCAAAGGTTGAAAACTTTAGAATATGTTAAAACTTCCTCCTTTCATTTTTTTTTCAGCCACAGCTCTGAGAGCTCATGATTAGAAAATCCAGGCCACTGCAGCACTCCCTAGCTAGGTACAGCATTTACATTTATTCTTCTCTCATCAGAATCAGACTACCTAATTAATTCTTTGTGTATGGTTCTGGCTGTAAAGAGTTGGGTCAAATCAGCAAGCTTGCTGATTTCACTGCCTAGGCACTAGGGTCCTGTTCAGATGTTTTAGAAAGCCTGTTGCATGCCATTTATCCTGGACATTCACTGATGTAAAAGCCCCAGCTAGTGAATTAAGAATTTACCTTTAACTAGTATTCAGCTAAATAAAATCTGTTTCTGGAAAGTAAATGCCAGAAGGAAGAACAGAAGAGTTTGAGGGATTCACGAGGACTAATAGGATGGGGGAAAAAAGATGGGTCCACCTCTTCATCATAAAAGAAAACTAAAAAACCCTAATAAATACTTATTCTTTGTAATTTCTTATTCAAGATGCTGTTCTACAAGGACTTAACTGCATACTTTACTTCACAGACTAAAGAGGTTCCAGTAGAGACACTGATTAATGGAGAGCTCAAGTCTGAGAAAATCCTGATGCAGAAGAAAACACACATCAGGCTGACATTAGACTATTTTGACAGAAGCCTCAGCTTCAACATGTATGTTTACATAGCCAGAGACACTCTTAAATTAAACATTCAATATCTAACCTGAGATCTGACTATGAATGCTGGAAATCTGTGAAAAAAAAAATCACCTAAATGTTCTGAAAGTATATGCCTTGAAATATTAAATAGAATCAATTTATAGCAAAAGGGGGTAATTTTCTGTGAAGAGTGCAACAGCTCTAGTGCTATTCAGCAAAAGTGTAAAACTCTGCAACCAATAACAAACGGTTTGTATCATCATGAGCTGAAGGAACAAAAAGAAAGGGCTACACAAACTGTTCCTCTGTAGCACTTCACTGAGAAAACACTGAAAACAGCAGGAAATTACTGAAAGGTTTCTGACATTCAATAGTGTTGAGAGGATTCAAGTTCAGAACTGAGTAGTGAACATTTGTGAGAAGTTTTTGACAGATCCTACTTGTTTGCAAGTGAAAGGATTCATCAATACTAAATATAGCTCACCACAATGATAATCCTCTTATCTAATTTTGAAAGCAATCCTGGTATGCATCTATATGTATAGCTTTGAAAGACATTTCTGAAACGGAAGCTTGCTTTCCATGAAAAAGAGTGAAAGATAAACACGTCCATGTGTAGCATAAACGTAGATAACCTGGAGAGGTTTTTAAATAGGCAATTTTAAAATTTAACATAATTTGATTTGCAAAGCCATATTTAAAGGTCAGAACTAATGAGTGTCTCAAAATCATGCAAATTTTGTGATACAATCATCTTGCCACTTTTAATAGCAGCTTACCATTATTATTCTAGATAAATAGCTATGTATTCAAACATACCTTATTGACAGATAGAATGTGTTGCTCAGTTGTGTAGCAGGGCAATGAATAAACAAAAAGAAGTAAGCAGACCTCTGGCATCAAAAAAATAGCTCTGTGTGATACAAACAAGTAAAACATAAGGATGAAACGAACTGGAACTGAATCTATTTGCATTATGGATTGAACATGATGTGCTCAGTAGGAAAGCAAGCAACACTTCACTGAACAATAGCAAAATAAGTTTAATATCCCAGAAATATTTTCATGTTCCAGAAGTGAGCTTTTGTTGTTTAATGCTTCAGCCATACTTTTTTTCACAACTTGTTAAAAAAAAAAATTACTGGTTTGTATCTGTTTTCAAGTCATGTCACAGTTCTAAATATGCTCAAGTGCTATAGGAAAATTGACAGTTCTTACAGCTTTTCAATTACAGATTTGCTTTGAAATATTTTTAACAGGCACAGTATTGTTTTCTCAGTTTTCCAATAAATCTCTTAGTTTCAAAGTCTGTGTACATGAAGAATCAACCCACACTATTGTAGGAATAAACACTTAGCAAGAAGAAAGCTAAAAAGATCTAATTTGCTTAAATGCCATGCTATTTCCACAGACTTGGAAGAATGGAAACATAATGTTTTATCTCAAAAATGAACCATAATATATAATTAACATAGCACACTGAGAAAAGGGACTCCAAGGTCCCTCTCCACAGGGCTGCTCTCTAGCAGATCTCCTCTTGACCTGTACTGGTGCATTTTATTCCTCCTGCCCAGGTGCAGGACTCTGCACTTACTCTTGTTGACCCTCATCAGATTCCTGTTGGCCCAGCTCTCCAGCCTGTCCAGATCTCACTGAATGGCTGCACAGCCCTCAGGGGTATCAGCCAAACCTCCCAGTTTGTGTCATCAGCAAACTTGCTGAGCAGACACTCTGCACCATCACCCAGGTCGTTAATGAAGATTTGAACAGGACTGGACCCAGCACTGATCCCTGGGGGCCTCCACCAGTTACAGGTCTCCAGCTGGACTTGGCACCATTGATCATCACTTTGGGCTCTGTTGTGCAGCCAGTTCTCAACTCACCTCACTGCCTGTTCCTCTGTCTCGTATTCTCTGAGCTTCTCAGGAGGATGTTATGGGGAACTGTGTCAAATGCCTTGCTAAGGTAGCTATGGCAGCTCCCAGAACCATAACAGATGCTCTCTGTGAACCCCTCCCCCCCGCCCCCAGAAGGG
>NW_008587609.1:13241-39454 GCF_000691845.1 Merops nubicus
AAATACTACCACTAATAATAATAGTAATAATGATAATAAAATAGCCTATGGACAAATATATACAAAGTTAGTATGGAACCCAACTCCCCCTGATGGCCACACATCACCCTCACCCCCGGCTGGGGAGCAGCCCCCGGGGAAGGGGGTCCCAGGCTGGACTCAGCCACAGACAGTGACTGGGTCCAGGAGCTGGATTCTGGAACTCAGTTCAGGAGCACAGGGCTCAGGATCAAAGGCAGGATGGATGGAGTCCTCCTTGGGTGCCAGCCACTGCAGCAGGAGCAGCCAGCAGCCCAGCAGCAGAAGACAGAAGAGTTCTGCCAATGACTAGGCCCAACAAGAACGACACGACCAGCAGAAAGGCAAACCCGTAAGTCGAGTGTGTTGTAACAAGAAAGCCATGACATGAACGGCCATCGGGGTACAAACAAGCCAACCAGTGCATGTATAACCTACAGCACCCCCAACAGTCCCAGAAAAGACACAATTCAACCCACAACAGGCGGTATAAACAAAGAGCCAAGGCTTCCCATAGTTGGCAAGGCAAACAGCCAGATCACCAAGTTAAACATATAAGAGAAAGGTGCCCACAGGGCGACTCTCACCCGACCCGCCCGCGTTCACAAAGGTCTGAACAGCCTGGGGCCCAGCTCCAGGAGAGTCAGGAGGTCTGCCCTGAACCAGGCAGCTCTGGGGAGTGCATTGGGATATGAGCATTTCAGAGAGGGAGTTATCCCACCAGTTTTCACTCTTGCTATCTGACCATTCCTGGCCACTACCGTGGTTACTAACTTGTTAGTGAGCCCTGTGTTATCATTGTCCACCTTAAGTGGACAGTTCTTCCTTCTCATGCTGCAGTATATCCCATGAGACTGGTTGGCCGTATCTGAATGTATTACATTTAAAAAGTACTACTGAGAATGAGGGATGCTGAAACATTAAGTATCTGAGGTCAAATGCTGGTATGAATTTTAATGGAATTACAGAACTGTTAGTGTTAACTGCCTTATTTTCAGCAGTGGCACAAGTGAAAATAGCCTTTTTTTCCTTTTTTTTATTTTGTTGAATGACTTATGATGTCAAATTTCAAAGCCCATCACCATTAAGTATCCATTTGCATGGTGCTCTACTCAATGTTCCTAGTCCTTTTCACTGTACCTCCACATCGGTCTGAAAATTCAAACAAAACAAAAAAATTTCTACAGAAGTGCTCAAATTTTTTCAGTTATCTACAGTATGATGCCAGATGTGGTATGTGCCATCTCATTCCACTTACTGATTCTTATTCTCCTCCAGCTGTCAGCATCAATGCTCATTTTCTACCTGGTAGCTGCCAAGCTGCATTTTTAGAGTTGCTGTGCGTCTACATTTCACCCACACTGTTCTTTTCATCCTTATTTGTAGCACCATCTCTAAACATGAAATCTAACCTTCAAATGACATGCAATTATCCACAAAAGGGTACCCAAATGCAGCGTTCTTCATTCACCTCTCCAAACAGAGATTTGACATGTCATGTAATGACATGCACACTGAAATGAACATGCAAAAGAAAATATTTACTCTTTCCTCAATAAGGCTACAGCAGTGAACATTGTCAACAATATTATGTTGTTTTACCCCTCTTTTTTTGTTTCCTTAAATAGAGTTTAACTTGCAGTATTGCCAAAGCAAACAATCACTCCACAACCTACAGCCATAATATTTAACAGTTTAAAAAACATCATGTCACACTTAGAATAATAAAGGCAATTTAGAACATTAAACAATAACAGAAATACTACTACCTTCTGTTTTGCCAATGACCAGGCCCAACAAAAATGACAGCACCAGCAGGAAGATGAACCAATACACCGACTGTGTTGTAGACAAGAAGGACATTCCATGAATGATCACTGGGGGTACAAACAGATCAATCAGCTGGGACATAAACAACACCACCCCCAACGATCCCACAAAGGACACGACTGGGCCCACACCAGGGGGTACAAACAGAGACCCGAGGCTGCCCACAGCTGGCATGGGAAACAGCCAGAGCAGCAGCTGAACACAGCAGAGAAAGGTGCCCACAGGGCGACTCTCACCCGACCCGCCCGCGTTCACAAAGGTCTGAACAGCCTGGGGCCCAGCTCCAGGAGAGTCAGGAGGTCTGCCCTGAACCAGGCAGCTCTGGGGAGTGCACTCCACAGACAGACACTCCTGACTCCCTGCCAGTGCTCCCAGCTTTTATCCCCCAGCAGAGCCCTGACCTTTGTCAGCTCCCTGCGGGACCCCTGGGGCTCATTTCCCTTCTGGCTCTCCCTGCAGGGCCGGCCGCACCCTGGGGGGAAGCTCTAAGGCAAACTCACCCCTCTGGATGAAGGGCTGTGGGGATCACCCAGATGGCAACCTGAACTCGGGGCTCGGGGTTCAGACCCCAGCATCTCACCAGGCTGGCGCAGGCTCTTTCGGGGACACGTGAGTGCCATGCTAACGTCACATGCTCGAGGTGCCCTGCGTGACTTCAGGCAGAGAGGCTGCTGAGCCTGGGCACAGGGACTGTCCCATGAGGACACCCACACTCCACCTCCCCAGCCAAGGGGGACAGGCCTTGGACAGGCCGGTGGTGTGCCTGGGGCTTTTGGGACAGCCCCTGGCTTGCACATATGCTCGGCTCCTGACCATGTGGTCTGTGGCCCAGACAGGCTCTGCCCAGCTCCTAAAGCTCTTCCACATGCAGTCCTCCATCCAAGGCTAGCTCTGAGACAGACACTCCATGGTTTAGCCCCTCACAGCATTACAGGGTACCATCACAACTGTCAGACTGCCTGGAGCTGGCATTATATATTTTAGGTTATCTTGAAGAGGTACAGCTCATGTTTGGTACCATGTCATCAGGGTTTATTTTTATTTCCATTAGAAAGATATTATCAGAACACTTGAATTGAAAAAAATTTTTTTTTTTTTTTTTTATACTGACACTTGACTTCTTGAATTGAATTTGACTTGGATTCTTAAATGGTACACAGTCTGTAAGTAACTCATCACCTGAAATGATTTCCCTTGATTTGCAAACATAGAACAAAACACTGAACTATCATTCCAGAGGAGAGATGGCAGTGTCCCTAAAAGAATGACTTTGTACTCCAAATTCAAATTCACCCTGATGAATTGACATAGCTGATGATCATCATGAACTATTGGGGGATCTTTAGACAGGTAAGTGCTTTGCTTAGATAAAAGGATTCTTAAAGCACCCAAAACAATGCATTATCTCTCGGGTAATTGCATTTGTTACCACAAGAGGGACTGAGACAGCAGAAGGAAGAAACTACCCAACATAGTCTCAACCTTCATTCATTCCTGAGTCTTCTGTGACTGTACTAGATTTACATATCAACCTGAGTGCTGCAGTTTCTCCCCGAGGCATCATAATTGTTGGCCACTAGATGCTCAGATTTCATAGCAAACACTGGCTCCCATCACTGAGTAACTGAGCTTCTGCCTGTCACATCGATCTAGGTCTGCTTCTAAAGAAAAGGAATAGCATGAAAGCATCTTTTACAGTATAACAGTGTCTTCCTGGATGAAAGAGAAAGAACCAAGCCTGAACACACCAAGATGATGATTCATGTTTTAGGGAAGCCAGAAGACTATGGGACAAATAAAGACTTCCTTTAATGCATTAAGGTACTCAATATTTCAAATACTAAAACAAAACTTGCCTAAATCTCAAGGGCTTCTTACATAGCCCATATAGGCTGAACTCTCAGAGGTTATTCAACTTCTCAGAAGTAAAGCACAGCTTCCAGCTCCAATGCAATAAAGTAATTTTGAAAATATGTAGGTTAGTTTCTTATAATCAGAGGATATTTAGATATTTCTTTGCTTATTTCATAAAAGTTTTAAAATGTCACTTATAATACAAGGAATTGCAAGTTTTTCCATGGTGAGTTGTTAGATGGCAACATGGTAATGTGAAATAGCCCTCAACTTGTAACACAATATGACTCATACTTGTCAAGAGTTCAATCACAAGCACTACAGGAAAAAGATGAAGGACACGAGCTATACTTTTTAGTGGTTTTAGCAGACTTAATAGGGGGAAAAGCCACACCAACATGAGTGGTCCAGAAGTCTGATCTATGATGTTATCTCCAAATTTACAGTTCTTGATAGACTCGTCTTTCATCACTATTATAAATGAGTTATTATAGTTTGGCACCCTCCAATATTGGATTTTACTAGTTTTATTGATTAGTTACACATACGAAAGAATATATTCTTTCTGTGATTCAACTACTGATTAATTTCGGACTAACAAGTTATAGAAAATATATGTGTTGGATTAAGAGACAAAATTAACTCTTGTTCTCTCAAGCTTTCTTTACAGCCTTGCCTGTAAAGATGCAATACATTTTGGCAGTAATTTGGGGTTTTTCTTCTTGTCCAGTAAAAAGTAAAAAAATTGTAGTGTTGTTGGTCCCTGAACTATTGTACTAAACAGCACAGTTTCAGTCTATAGTAGGATGTATAGGAGTGATCATCTTACCAAACTAAGGGTCTACATTGCATGGTCTTAGGTAATTACATCAATTATTTTCACAAATCCTCCTTATGATTTTGAAGCTTGCTATTGAAGCATGTCAAGCTTTAGGATCTAAGTGCAATCTTTCCTAAAATTTAGGAATAAATCTCTTGAGGTAGGTGAAGTTCACTCAGTTCTATGTCCATGCTGCAAGAGATGACAGACCGAAGAGGATATCGATTTTCTCCTGTGGTGATAAGACTGATACGAAGAATTTGAGATCAATCTTCCATATTTAATTCTCTGCACTCATTCTTCCCTAGAAGTTATCATATTTAAGAAAACAAGAATATTGAAGTGAAAAGAGTAATACTTCCAGTAGAGCTCACCAGTAACCCAAGTTCACTTCCACTGCTGTAACAAGCCATGTTGTATTTCACACCTTTCTGGTATGAAAATTAAATCCTCATACAATTGCATCATCTGTTTCAATATGTCATAGGGCTGGCTCTGTATCACACACTCATGTGTGCCATGTCCACTTACAGACTGGTGCCATTCTGTCTGCTGCTTACCACAGAGGTCTGTGCAAAAGTTTTCAAAATAGAAGCCTTAAGAGAACATTAATGAATCACATTAAATCAAAAGGTTCCTTAGAAAAAAAAAAAAAAGTAATACTCTACAATATTCAACATTAATTTAGGGGACAAACCAGGGTGAATTTCCAGGTCTTGAACTCTAGGGGATGAATTCTGGAAATGTAGAGATAATGAACAAAGACTCTGAGCTCACTGAACTGTGAAGGTATCAGACAACTATATCAAGCTCATCATAACTAAAGAGACCACAGAAGGTGTAATCCAGATTTTGTTTCTAAGAGGGGGAGCACAGCAGAATCTATAGATCACCTAATAGGAAAGGGCAACATAATTTTGATCTGTAAACTAAAGATTAATCTATTTGTGTTTTTCCCTGAAAGATGTGTATGTCCTTCAGTAACTTCAGCTTTAAAACCGTTCTGTCGCTAGTCTGCAGTGCTCTGATGTCAGCTGTGGAAAACAATACTCACAAGTTCACCCTGTGCCTATGGAAGTGAATCTCTGCATACGCACAACCCCGTGCATCTTTGCAAGTGGATTTCTCTCGTAGAGCTTAGTGAATACATTTTCTCCCACACTCAAGTCAGGTCTATAACTAAAGGAAGCTTTTTCATTTCCTGTTCACACAACAGATGACACAAATTAGTTCCATGGCAGATGAGCACCCTGGCAGCACTTTGTCACAATAAATAAGATTTCTGTGGAGCCTAATATATTAAGTTGATGTCAGTTGCGGACAAAAAGAGTTAAAGAGCTCCCTCCAGAACCCTAGCTGGTATTTGCACGTTTGCATGCTATTTTGCAAGTACAGAGATTTTTCGGTCTTCTAAATGGGGGTTGGAATCAGTTCATATTTTCTGGAAGAATATTGTTTAAGCCATTATATAGTTTCTTTTAAAAATTATTTGAACCAGGAATGGGGAACATGTATTATTGTGTATAGGTTGATCTCAATATGCTTGGGGCTGCATTGCAATGAGCATGAAAACCTTTCCTGTCATCCACACAAAGCTGAACTTCTCCCCCTTGGCCTGACCTATCCCTTTTTCACTGTGCCACATGGGTTATTCTTTTGCTGTTGTGCATTTTGGGGTTAGAGAGGTGCGTGTATAACCTACAACATTGTTTTTTGAGGTGAAAGATGGTTTTGGAATAAGTTTAGCAGCCCTAACAAAGACCACATTGGTCCAAGTTCATAGGCCACTACTGAAGATAAGTCATTTCAGCCATGCAAAGCACTTTTCAAGAACTGAAAAGGATCACCTCTTAAGTATTGTTCTGAAATTGTTAATGTGTGTCTTCAGAGTTCTTTGAATTTGTCATTACTTCTGAAAAAATGTTCTAACCAATAATTATGAAAGCTTCCTTTTAAGAATTAAGTATTTGCATTTCTACTCTTAGACTTTGAATTCTTATATTGACATGAATCAGATTTAAAAGGAAAAAAACCCAAAATGTTAACTGAATTTTAAAAGGGTCAAAGTATTAAGCTAGAATCATCTAGAAGATCAAAGTCTACTCCTGAAGCTCACAGAAAGACCTTAAAAGCTCAGAGACCTTTGCATCAGTCTGGATTTGTAGGAGAATTTCTTACACAAAATACAATTATTAGCTTATGAATAAGAAAAATGCATTTCAGGGCTATTGCTATTACTTTGGTTTCTGTTAGTAAGAACAGAAGTATTGCTGCCCAATGTGGTTGCTTTTAACAGCATTATTTTTGTTACGTGCAACAAATCATAAGCAAAATAATGCAAATTCTACTAAAAAGCTATTCTAATAAATCAATTAAATAACTAGAGGAATAGAATTGATCTAATGTTTTTAGATTAAGAAATGAAAATTTGAAGATTATTTTTCTTTTGGCTAAGAACTTTCATAAGCAATTATCAACATGATTCCATGACACTGACTGAAAGGGAATTTACTATTGTTCCAATAGAAATGGAAAGTTCTTGAAAATGAAACAACTCAATGAAAACCTTTTTATTTAAACAAAGTACTTGAAAATATAGAAACTGTTTTGATAAGTCCATGTCTTATCTGATAAATTTGACTTTGAGGTTTTACCAAACATCTTTTTGTTTCCAATTTGACTCTTATTTTTGCTTTTCAGTCACCACTACCCCAGATGTTATCCAAAATACATCTCTGAATTTCTGTGTTGGTCCATCTCTTCGTAGACTTAATGCATTAACTTTGACAACTAGTTCAGACCCACAATTTCAGAAAATATTCTAAGCATCTAAGAACCATCACTGCAAACATGGTGAAAAAAAGAAAATCGAGTAATATGGTCAAAGGAGATACTGACAGGGATCTTAGTGAACAACCACATAGTTAAGAGGTACAAAGAAAGTTCATATCAAGTTAAAAATCACTCTTTGCAAAAAAATAAAAATATCAACCCCAACGGAAGACCTAAGGGCATACACATTAATTATTTCATATGTAACTGCCCATGGAAACCACCAAATAGCAAAACTTGAATGGCCACTTTATGTTCCAACCTGAAAGCAGACACAGTAGATAACAGATCCTAAAAATGTTAATAGGTGAAATAGATGAATTTGCAATCTTCACAAGGCCAAGAACAAAAATTGCTTACATTTTCTAGCCACCATGTTCAAAGTCCTCAGCAGGTGAAATGGTATCTGGCATAAACTGGTGGTGCTTTGCTGACTCCAAAGCGACATGTGTTGATCTGCACACTCTGAGCTGCTGACCCACAGTTTCACCAGTAGATAAAACTTTATAGTTTATTTCTGCCACCTTGATGAGGCAAGATTCCAGTCAAGTTGCACTCCATTAAATAAACGCCGTCCATACACAGCTAAACCAAGTCATTACAGGCCCTTCACCATAAAATGACAACAAAGTAAACAGAACAAATACCTGCTCCATACTGAGAACTAATTAGGTTTGCATAAGTTACAGCCTCACTCAAGATCATCTCTATAGTAACCACAGTCTTGTTTCTTTGTTAGTTTTGAACTAAACTGACATTACTCTTTTGTTAATTGCTGCAAACCAGGTTCTCAGTGCAAGGAGAAGTGGTTCAAGTGCCACCTATTCTTTGCAGTGGAAGTTTCTTAAACGGCTGCACTCAGTTTACCTTTATCTGTATTTCTGAAGCTCTATCACTGGAGAGAAAAATAAAACCAAACACACAAACACAAAATAACCCAAACAACGCAAAAAAAAAACCACCAACCCCCCCCTGCAACCAAACACCCCCCCACAACCAACCCCAAACCCAACCCAACCCCCAAACCAAACCGAACAACAAAACAAAAAAAAACCAACAACAAGCCAACAACAAAAAAAACCCACAACACAACTAACCACAAACATTAAGTGTAGAAATGTCCAGAAAAGCTCATCTTGGATATGGGCTTGTTAACATTCAGCTGTAACTACCTCACAAGACCACGCTGTAGAGAGCAAACATGCGAGTAGGTACCTACAGCCAGGAACATCTGCATGTGCTCAAGCAGATGGGGGTGTAAATATATGTGTATACCTCAAAATCCTATAAGGTAGTAAAGTATTATTCTCACTTCACAAATAAGAAATGAGGGGAGGGAAAGCTAAAGGACAGTTTCCTTGTCCTTCACCTGTGTTTGAGACATTCTGACTGGCTGAGTTAGGTATTATAAAAATTAATACAGCTGATTGATCCTCAGCCAGTTAGCCAAGCTCCTTGGCAGCGACAGCAAGGCCTTCTGTTCAGGGCTTTCACCAGAAAACCAGTCTTAATCTCCTTTTAGGCCAAAGAGAAATTGTTGCAACTCCACAGGGG
This sequence comes from Merops nubicus, assembly GCF_000691845.1. Lineage (NCBI taxonomy): Eukaryota > Metazoa > Chordata > Aves > Coraciiformes > Meropidae > Merops > Merops nubicus. The sequence continues at coordinate 22,150 of NW_008587609.1, forward strand.
AAAAAAAAAAGCACACCAGGTTTCATACCAAACATCTGCAGTGCAATGTTCTGGATTCTTTTAGCAGATATCACAGATGCATCACCACTTTGCAGATTTCACAGCTAATAAATAAAATTGCACTCTCCGAGGAAACAAAAATTTATCCTGGAAACTGAGTCAATAGAAAATGTCTTTTTGCACCTTGTGACAAAAGGCAAGGTTTGTCTATTTCAGGTTTTCTGAGAAAGCACTAAACACAACTCAGCAAACGTATTTATCCCCTAAACTACTGAGAAACAAGATGTTTCAAGAAAGGCTTCACAAATAATTTGCAAGTGGGAAGCATGGCTTAAAGAAGAAACAGTAGTTATGTCTTTAATACACTATTTTCATATACCAATGACTATCATAACAAAGAGAAATACAACAAAAACAATAATAAACACTTGCATTTAACTTTACGCAGACAAGAGGCAACTGCCTTGAGTTTATATGAAGGAATATTTCATTCAACAATTAAGAAAGAAGGCAGCTTACAGATAAAGAATAACTTTTGAACATAATTTTCTCCTTTTTTTGCATCTATCTGCAAGTATTTTATAGACTTAGGAATACATATGTTTCAAGAAGTTTTAAAATACCAATAATTCCTATCAGCAAAATATGTTAGTTCAATTGCATCAACATAACATGAAGAGGCTAAAGTTGAAAAACAAAGCATTTTCAACACTATAGAAGGAGGTTGGTTGTTGTGCACATCTGGATAAAGAAACTTATTCTTGACTATCTAGATCCCACAGTCATACAATTATCTCAGAATCAAAGCTGTTAAATATACACATATATGCACACTCAGGGAAAATAGTGAAAGTCTGATATGTCTTAACAGAATGGCCAAAGCTTGATTCCTCAAACAACATGATAATGAAGAGATGAGAGAACCCAACTCATCGAGGCATTCTATCAGACATCAACTGTAGCAAACTTGCTTCATGCACCATGCAGAAGAACCTGCAGCCACCAGCCAGGTTCAGTACAGTCACCCATGTTCAAGCCTCCCTGTAAACCCCAGCCTTCCCCGCACAAGAACGCTGCCTTGGCTAGTGTTCAGAAACCAGCCCTTTATTCCACTTCAGCAAAACAGAGCGTACACTTTTTATCCTGTCTCATCTAATGACTACAACGAGGGTTTAGTGGTGCGTGCAAGGTGAGCGAGAGCACGGGGAGGCTGTGCTGGGCACGCTCAGTGTCTGTGCTGCCTTCTGCTGCCATGCACTGAGCACAGCACTGCCTCCTGGGAGTGCCTGCAGTCTTTATCTGAGCAGCAGGCAACAGAGTATAAGAAATCTATAAAGGAAGCAGAATTGGAAGCTAATACTGCCAAAGTGCAGGAACACCTGAGGATCTTTTTAATCACTAGAAACTTGGCTACAGGTTATGAAGCCAGAATGCAGCCTGAAGCTACTTTGAAAATAAAGCAAAACAGATTAATTTCTAGAGTCATACCTTAGTGGCCTACTTTATTAGTAATATTTGGTTTTCCCTAGTATTAATATGCACAAAATAGCTAGCAAGGGCTTTAAGAAGGCTCTCTACGTATATCTTACAAACACAATTATTCATTACATAGTCTTATCAGTATTTACCCACCCAAAACAAAAGACAACACTGAAATTCCTCCCTATGCTCAATCAGTATCTCCTCAAGGATTTTTTCTTGCAGAAAAACAAATGTACCTATCAAAACTGTACCTCAGACAATTTAGAAACTAAATACATTCAAAGACAAATTTTCTTACAGCCAGCACAAGCCAAGCTGGAGAGAAACTCCCTTGTTAACCTGGAAGGTTTTGTTCTCTCCTTTCCATGACACAGCTGTCCCTGGGCTAGCAGTAAGGCACAGGTGGATTTGTGTCCCACTCACCTCAGGCCTTCTGCTTTAATCATAGAATCCTTTAGGTTGGAAGGGACCTTCAAGATCATCAAGTCCAACCATTGAGCCATTAGGGCTCTAAAGTCCTCTGCTAAAACAGATCAGAATCTGTCAGGGTTGGAAGGGACCACAAGGGTCACCCAGTAAGCTTTAACAGGGAAATTAAGTTGTGAACTTTGGGGTTATTTTGGACTTGCCTAATTAACTGAGGTGCTAGAAAACAACTGCTCCTTGCAAACACTGTAGTCTGTATGCATTTGTTTGATGAGCTCTGCTGTGCCCTTTTAGGAAACAGGAGTCAGCTTGCTAATTACTGTAGTGGAAGAAATATGGGAGATTCTGGTGTTTGAGCAGAGATCACACACTGCTGCCCTTTCTGTGTTGTCATTTTCTCTGTGTGGGAAAAAAAAATAGTGGAAAAGCACAGTTTCTACTACACAGTTTCTACTTTGTATTGTAGTAAGATATTTAAGGTTAGACAGGGGTATTTCCTATACCTGTTCAGCCACATTACTGAGAGTTTTAAACTGCAGTACTTTGCAAACTGATGGAGAGAGGAGGAGACATAAAAAGCCTTTGTCTGGTTCATGGATAAAACAACTATTTACACGAAGACATTTGAGCCATAGAATCACCGAATGGTCATGGATGAGTTTTTTAAAAGAGGATTAAGAGAACTCAAGAACGGAGGGGGAACAATACAAGTAATAGCAGGTTGTGAAAAATATAAGGATATTCATTCCACCCTGAATGAAACACAATTTTCATGAGAGAAAAAAATACAGTCATGTGGTTCAAGACAGTATTGAAAACACATTCACAAGGGGCAAATTAAGACTGCACTGGCAGTCTAATATTTCAGTGTTTACTCATGCAAATATCATACCATTTTTATACTGGAAAGAGGAGACAGAAGTGATTGCAGAGAGTAATTTTGTTATAGTTTTGTTTTGAACGTGATCTAGATACATACACTACTATGAATTACTACACACGCTTTACAATTCCAAGGGAGGACTATTTCTACAGTACAATTGTTTTTGTAAATACTTAAGTGACAGAGAACTTTAGCCAATATTCTAATTGCTCTTATGTATGAGTAAAAGTTGTTAATGTATGAGCAGGGGCTAGACACAGGACATCTTATTCCAATATTATATATTGCAATAAGGAACACTGCCTCCCCCCGGTATACTCCCAGTTCCCAGAAATGACACAACAAACTTGATTTAGTTTTCATTTTTGATAATATTTATAGTTCTGCTTCCTTTTTTCACATCTTCATCTGTTGGAGAATAGAAGTGGAGAAGTGGAGGATAAGAGACAAGAAATGTAAATAATTTAAGTAAAAATTGCAGTTTTCTGCAAGTTTTCATTTTAAAATGAAACATTTTTTACAATAAAAAATATTCCATAAATATTTATGATCTTAAACCCATAAAAACGCTTGACCAGTTCAAGCTGTAACTGGTTTTCTTAAGTAATGGCAGACACAAATATGTCAAGTAACTGGCAGCACTGCATTATTTATCATTCACATACTTTCACATCTGGGGGTAAGAAGGAGATGAATAGTAGCAAAAATGGAACTGTCAGGAATAAGTTGTGCCAGAGCAGCCTCATTTCCTATCATATTCTTTACTGGTCTAGAGGCTTTGTGAATAAATAGAAGATTCAGACACTCCAAGTTTTATCCATCGTGTCCCAGAGGACATTCTCATAGAAGGGACAGGTAAACTTGGACTAGACAAGCCATTAGTGGGCTGCATAATGGCATAGCTGTTCCACAGCTGGCAGGGAAAGGGACTGACCTGGACCTGCAGAGCTCTGCCGTGGCTCCAGTCCTGGGCAGTGGGAGGAGGCTGTTTGCAGAGAGTGAACAAAGAAGGCTTTCAGTACATAGCAGGAACCAACAAGGACTTTCCATACATGGAAGATTCATTGTGACAAGCTGGAGAAATGGCTTGAAAAGATGGGATGTGATTTCCCAGGGACAAGTGGAATGTGCCACACTTGGGCATAACAAATTTCACAGAACCTAGAGGAGGAACAATGGTTTATTAGCAGGTCTGCAGAAAACATTCTGTGGTTTTACTGAATCACACGCTGACTGTGAGTCAATAATGCAAGGCTGCTGTACAAACCTACCCTTAATCTTGGGATGTAGATATCAGGATGCTTGCCTCAGCAGGACAGCAGTGCCCTGTGCAAACATTGCACTTCAGGAGGAATCCAGAGGGAAACAGAGCCAAAGGCAGGGCCACAGAAATGGTGAGGAGTTTATAAAACCTGCAGGGAAAGGCTAAAACAATGGGGATTGGGAAGCTAAAGTGAAAATGGTAAGAAGCATAAAACATGTGAAAGGCTGTTTGAAAGGGAGTACAATGGTTTCTACAGACATGTCCATGGGACAATTACAAGAAGAAAAGTTCAGGTTAGATATCCAAAATATCCTTTAGTAAGAACAGAGATTGTTCAAAATAGATTGCTTCTTGTGAAGTTTGAAGTCTCCATACACATAAAAAAGGCTTAATACATTTCTGTCAAGGATGTCATGTGTTCTTCAAATCCCATTCTGAGTAAAAGGGACCTCTTGAGTTCCTCTCAATCTGTTTTCCTGTGGCAGGTGTACTGATGCTCTGAAAGTGACACACACATGCTGAAACAGCACATGAAATGAGATGCAGTTGAATAATGATTTTCAGAAGTGGGTTTAAACTTACATGTGAAAATGCGCCAGAATCAGGCAAAATTTGGAGATTTAAAAAAAAAAAATATCCTAAGGAAAAGCTTAAATGTGTGACTGTGCTCTCCTCTGATTTTTAAACTCTCTCCCCTGTTTGAAGGGGATCCTACAGAAAGAGGATTCAAAACTAGCAGAGAACCTAAAACCTTATTTCCTCTTCAGCAAGAAGCTAAAGCCCCTGGCCAGAGCTCCTGCTGCCTGCAGAGGAAGGTGAGGGGATAGATTCTAGCCAACAGAAGCAGCAGTGGGGAAATTTGCTACGTTTCTATCATTTTTACAGAAATGAATATGACCTTATAACACAGGAATGCTTTGTCAGTTAATGAATCAGGTACATGCTAATACAGGGAGAGCTTCTGTTTGTGCACAGACATCTCAGTAATCAGCAATGATGTGAAAGCAAGAACAGAAATGTTCATGATGGTTAAATGGGAGTTTGTTGGAATATGATAATTTTTAAACTGTGGCTGAGTCTGGCAGGGACTTTTTAAGCAGGATTTCAGCCGACATCTGAAAAAGTGCATATCAAGCAGCCTTGGGCTCTTAATTTAATTTATATTAACCAGCCTACTTGGAGGTCTCAAATTGATTCACCACCACTGAATAGTCTGTAACAGAAGCAATGCATATTAAAGTAGCTAGAGTTCTCCTTTCAGCATGCCTAATTAACTGTATTTTTGTCACTGGCAGTAGCAAAACATTGGAATATATATATATATGCATTCTGGTTATTAAATGGTGAATTTTAGAGAAGAACCAGCTGTGAATCTTTGAGTAAAATTCATGATTTGACTATGATGACATTTGGTATCTTCTTTTTTTCATGATAGTTCATTCAAGAGTTCTTTTTCAATAATGTCAATAAAATGATAAAAAGTTCTCAGTTCTTATAAGTATCTGTGGTCATGCTTGTGCTTAAATAAAAATGGTTCCATAGCAGTCTTGAAAATACTGAGAAGGTTTAAAAAATCAGTGACGCCATCAGAGAAAATCAGGTTACAGATAAATGCAGAATGGTGAACACTGGAAATAATATCAGCAAATATTATATATGAGACTAAGTTGCTTCAGAATTTTGGAAAAATAAAGATACTTGTGACAGTCTGAAATTTACTTACAAATAAGAGGAGACAGACATTCAGAGTAACATTCTTACTGTGAATAATTTAGACAATTTCAATTTCACTTGTACATACACTAGAATTGAATTACTTATATCTATGCACCCACACTCGTCAGAGTATTTCAATTCTATTTTCTGCCACAGGTTTCTCTATGACCCTGAGCAAGTTATACAGATATTTTTTTGGGCATCAGTACTGACCTCTGAAGAGGAGCAGTGGAGGAACTGGCAGAATTCTGAAAATTGAAATCTTCTGATGTATAAAAGTAACATTATATAGTCAGGGGCACTTGAGAAACTGATACACAGGTACAAGTACAGGAACTTGTAACCTATTTGTGCTCTTTACATCTAGATACACAAGACAGTGCTGAATTGTGATGCAATGGTTTTGAAACCGTCCCCAAAACTATTTGTCAAGGTGGGGGTGTACAATGAATTTAGCCTGAAGACCTGTGTTATGTGGTAGGGCCAGCCTCTACATCCACAGTATAGTACTGCTATGATAAACGTAAGGGCAGCACAGTATTTGATTTGCTCAGGTAATACAGTAATAATTATGCAGTTACAATTTTAGTCACAGCAGTTAGCACATTTGTTTAATTACATTCAGTTTAAATAAGTTTTCTATCTCACTGTTAGAACCTTGCATTTTCTCTTTCTTTTCAGCCTCCCTTTTAATATGCTGTGGCTTTTCTTAAGAAAAAGACATGAAAAGAGCTGAATCCTTGAGGCCTTCATATTAACCTGCAGCAAAGGTCATTTAGTTTATAAGAGAAACAAAATACATCCAAAATGCATGAACAAAGGATCAGAATGCCCACAAGCTGCAAATAAATGCAGCCCTACTTAATACATCACTAGCAGGAAGAGTTAAAAACAGACACACTTGCCACTCTGTCTGTTCCTGTTCACTCGGGCTGCAAGGAGATCAGTACTGTGACACATCATTTATATTAATACAATGCACCTGCCAAATTATTTATACATCGTAAGCCTAGAGAAGATGCACTCTGGGAACTTCTTTGGTAGAGAAGAGAGGTGTCACTGGGGGAAGGCGTGTTAAAATAGTGCAGGATTTTGATCTCAGGTAGACTACTGTAAATACACAGTGATGCCATCGAAGCCTCTAGACTTAGCCTGGATTCACATCACTGAATGTGACTGACAGGAGAAAAAGCATAAAACTGCAGTACAAAGTGATAAGTCACTGACAAGAAAATTGGAAAGGGAAATGCAAGTTAATGTTAGATTGATCTGCTATTCTGTCTGTTCCTCCTGGAGTAGCTGAGCTTCTCTAGCATGCTTTTTTGACTCTTATTAGTGATTTTCTCCTCTCTAAGCATACATTAACTCTAAATTATGGAGTATTCCCAAAGTTAGAAAATCGAAATAAAATCTATAGTTTAAAACAGAATGTTTTCACAAGTACTAAACAAAGAAATATTTTGGTAAAGATTAATTACTTCAACCAATATTTAGTTAGTTTGGTTATTAAACATCTTTAGGTCATATGCCCTGCTTTAGAGGGGATTCCCACATTCAAATGTAATTGACTTCAGAACTGCTCCATACAAAGTCCTTTGAAATTTATATCTTAATCTCAGCATTCTGAAATTGTGTACTCATATGTGGTTCCTTAACGACAGGTTTTCAGTGCTGACACTAAGATGGATTTAGGGGAAGCAGTATATTTTAGTCAGCATAGAACATTTTATTTACTGTATGTTTGATCTGAAGGTCATAAAAGTTGGGGTTTTTTTTTCAGCTGAGTGCATCGACTTCAGGCCCTCTGTTGTTGTATCTGTGTCACTGTTGCCACGTTTCTTACAATTTCATAGGGATCACACACTAGTATATGATCTGCTTTCTTCACACTTAAAGCAATTTGCAGATGTGATTGCTCATCAGCTTTATTCTTTTAGCATCTTTACTTTGAATTGTGCTGTGAAAGCATAGAAGGAACACTTAAAATTACTCACTATACTGAAACAGTCAGTTATGAAATAACAAATTCAAGGACTAATTTTTTTCTCACTCAGCAATTTTCTTTTCAAACTGACACTGCATAACAGAAAATAATCTTGCACATTAAGAAATACAGAGGCTGACAACACAGTTAGTTGCATCCTAATTCTCTCTGAAAAAGGATGAATGAGCATCAAAATAGTTTTGAAAACCTTCCTGAAGAGCAAGAGTGACTGTTTTAGCATAGGTTATTCCCCTTATTGTTACTAACAATTACACGTGTGTGTTGTGATAAGAATTTAGCCTCTAATATGCTATTATAATTTTACTCCTGCTTCCCTTGATTCTTTTCTTGGCCTCATGCTCAGCTTCTAAGATGTTTTCACAAAGCAAAGACATTTGAACTGTGGCTGCTTAGAGAATTGTATGTCCTTGCACAGAAGATATCTTTGCATATTTATAGGCCTATTCCAATACAGTAAACACTTCTATTATAGTCAGAGTTAAATAATTTAATGAGTTGTGGGAAAGAGCTGGGATATTTTTCTGACTTTTATACAATTTTTATGGAACAAATTGCCAGGTTAGACAGATCAGTAGGTTCTCAGTTTTTATTCAGCTGTGAAGTCTGTGACTAATTTAGACTTTGAGAAGGACTCAAGCAAAGACAAGGTTGTCTCTGTGTTCCAGCTGTCTAATAAATTGTATTCACTCTATAATCTTGACTTGCCTCTGACCCTAAACCACCACTTCCTCAGTAAATCACTGCTTCATTCAGAAATAATTCATTCATTCACTCATTCTTCCATTCAGTTATTTCATTCAGAACTTTAGAAGTGTGCTTGTAGGTAAGAAAGTGACTGAGTATCTCATGTCCCTGTGCCCCCAGGGACAGAGTGGGACAGCCATCAGTCAGAGGAGGTGTGCTGTGTTTCACAGCTCCAACCCCACAGTTCCCCAGTTCAGGGCTCCTTTATCTGTGTTTGTAATGGTAGCCACAGTACGTATGTTTGTTCCCCGTGTGAATTTAACATAGCACCCTGAGAAGACATACCTACAGATGAGGGGCTGCTCATATGTTTTATTTCCAATAGTAATAGTTATCTCTAAAGAATGAGTCAGCTTTGAATTTTAGAAGTTACTCCTATCAGAGGGAATTCTTTCTGTATTTATTTTCCAGTAAAACTGTTAACAATTGTGTTTATTTGCTATGCATTATTTTGCCTTCAGTAAGAGTAGAAGAAATTCAGATATTAGGATATTTTGAAAAATCACAGATTTCTGTTGCTTTGCTACCACTTGTTTTCCTGTCGAGAACTGATATTTATCATATGAAAGCATCAAAATTGAAGGAAAATTATCTGTATTTGGAGAAATTTTGATAAAATCATTAGATTTATTAGGTCACTATCATTATTAAATAGAAACAAAGACCTTCAGTTAGAATAGCTCATCTATAGGGAACATTAGTTTTGGGTCAGAATTTGGGTTTGTGGTGGTTTTTTTCAACCCACATGACAGTTTTTTGAACTGATCTTTTGCCTGTCAAAATAAATCACCACCTAAATTTCACAGAATAGTAACCAAATAGTTTTTCCTAATACAAAAATATTGCTGTTGAGAAGGAAGGCTGACCTAAACTATTTGATGAATGGTATAAGTCCTCTTCATCTTTGTATTCCTAATCCATAGTAAACTCAATGAGTTCTAATTAAAATGTTACTGTGGCTTGATGAAATATTACTTACTGAAATTAAATCCAGATCAGCATGTTGGTTAATTTCTAATCATTTACCCTACAACAGTAAAATACATTCTGCAGTCTCTTCACTCTCTTCAGTCTTGAGAGTGCCATTATGCAGTCTCTGCTGTCTACCTCCACACATAATCAGTGTAAAAATTGCTTGCAATTTAACTACAAATAGTTGTCCAAATAAGAGTTTCAATCTGCTACTCTAAATTTAACTAAATGCATATTTAGTTTTGGGTTCTCTGCCCCCTCCCCGCCCCCTCCAAGATTGAGTTTTCATTGCAGATTGGCAACAGTTTAAATAGATTTCAGTATAAAATTAAAGAATTTAGATTAGTGTAAGTGTATGAGTGTCTGTGTGTGCATCTGCTACATAAGCAAAGGGATTTGCAGCATCTGAAATCCCCATATGCTAGTAGGTATAATCAGGAAATAGCCAATACAGGAGGCATTAATAACGGTGCTCTACATATTGAGGTAAGTGAAATTAAAAAACTAATTAAAAGTAACCTAAACACCACACTAAAGGAATGTTTTCTGCTTATCTCTAGCAAATCAGAGCTGTGGAAAGAATGAACAGTGCATGGAAATTGAGCAACAAGGTCAGAGGAAATGCTTCAATAAATGCAGCTGTGCTGGCCACTACATTTTCCATTTTAAAATGCCTTTCAGTTTCTTGCAACATCAAAATAATGTCTTCCTCATTGGGGAGATTTACTTAGTAGTACCTCTGCAAGAACCTTTTACCTGGGCTAGGAAAAGTGTGTCTCAAGCACCTAATGATTCAGTTTCTATTTACCCTGCATCAGAGTATAATAAAAAGTGGGTTTAACATGCTTTTTTAAGTTACTGGCCCTCTCCGTGTGGTTGGATGCTTTCAATAAGGAAGAAAAGTATAATTCCAGTTTCCAGTAATAAGAGGTGCATCTTGAGCAGTTCTGTTGCTGAACAGTGATATTGTGAGGACAACGATCACACACAGTTTTGTGGGTTTAACACTCTTTTTATAAATGGATGTGCTAAAGTGTTTTATGTAGTGTAAATAAACTGAAACTGTTTCTCCTTATATTTCCAGACCCTTTGCTCAGTCCAAATCCTGCCTTGCTTGCCAAATTTTAAATACCTGTCAGAATGAAGTATGTTCCAAGCCCTTGGCTGCTGCTTTTCCTCTAGTGAATACAATTTTGTATCTACTTCATAGGTGCAAAATGGGAATTTTGCTAATAATTTTCTATTACTGCCAGCTTCCTCTGATTCTTTTTGTTTTAGCAAAATTTAATCTCAGAGGAGACACATACCTATACCACCTTCATGTCTCAATATTAATTAACACGGGCTTAGTTAAGGAGAAGGCAGGCTCTGGAAAAGTGTAATGTATAGCTAGGTGGCACTGACCTCCTCCTTCCCATGACTTTCAGATTACTACCACACAACATTTGCCAGATCACTCTCTTCTCATTCGCTATACCGTTCTGTATATCCAGCTATGTGATGTGAAAAGCCTTGGACTGTGGCTGCTGACAGTCTGATCTGAGGTTATTTTCCACTGTTAGCTATAGTCAGCAGGCTGCAGCTACTGCCCGTGAGAAATTAACTTCCACACACACTGAGAGCTTGAGCTTGGAGAATGGAATGAACACCTGACAAACACTCTGCACCCCAGCCTTGGTGAATGTTTGGGTTCAGGGACCAGTGAATGTACCGTAGCAACTCAGTACCCAATAAACCTGTAACACAAATGTCAATAATCCAATGAATCTATAAAAGACACTTACTGTAATAAAGTTTAGACCATTTCTTCACCTTCTGATATTGGAGTCTGCGTGTCACCCGGATGCCTCCACAGCGACGTTGGACTTGCAGCATTTGCTTACTAAAACAACAAAAAACAGTTGCTACTGGAACAGATTAGCACTGTTATAGTTTTCTTATTAAGGCTGCTATAATTCCAAGTACAAATAAATAAAACTTTTCAAGCAAAAGCAATGCAAGCCTATCCTTAAGACTGACTGAACTCAGCCTCACAGAGAAGTAGTGTGTGGGATAACAGGATGAACAAGCTGGCTCACAAAGAAGGTGAAACTAGGTGTAAACCTCACTCTCCATTTAGCATTTTAGATACCTGAAGATTAGAGGCATTATTAAGATCCACTGATGGCCTGTGCCATGTTAGCCTTGAAAATACATGAGCAGCACTAGCATAAAAAGAAACCCTTACATTGTTAACACATTGTGTTTTGACATTATTTCCTGAGAAAATTAAGTGCCTGAAATACAATGAACAAGTCTAACAAACAAAACAAAATTCAGTATTCCCTGTGCTGAAGGCAAGAGGATGTGCTAAAATAATTTGGGATGTAACTGATCTTTCTTGGTTGGAAGCTTTCAGCAAGAATCGTAAACACATGATGCTAGGCTACTCCTGCTGCTTCAGCTTCATGTTAGTCTTAGATTTATTTCAATGCTCTTGTCTTTTTTTTTTGTTTTGGTTTGTTTTTTTGGTGGTTGTTGTTGTTGTTTTGTGAGCTGAGAGGAAAGAACAAAGCTGGAAGCAGGATTATGTAAAGATTTCCGAACTGGAACAAATGAAGTAATTTAAGCTGTGTCTGAACTGCAGGAACCGTAGTGGCAACAGCTTCTTGAGAGGAGTCCTGTATTTATTCTGGACTTGTGGGCTGGGAGGAAGCCACAGCACATTGCAGACAGGTCCTAGAGTGGACATCTGCCCTGCCATCTGTGTATAGCCCAAGAGAAATCACATGACTGTGAAAAATACTGATTTTGTCTACTTGGCACAGAAGCGAATGTATTCTGTTCTCATTAGTGATCAATGAGATGATGCTGGTTACAGATTAGGGAGTACGACTTCCCATGTAGACTGCACGGTTAAATAAGGCCCAGGTACTCACTGGGACTCTTCAGCACTGTTGTAATCATTATTAAACAGAACAAATAGCATCTAAATGCTTTCTTTTTATATATGTATTTTCTAGCTTATAACATAACTGTATTGGTCGATACTTCAGAGTTAAAACCTTTTTAGCTACTTTTATTTCACTTACAACATAGCCCATTACAATTTTAATGTTTTAATAGGTGTATTTATTATCGTAAGTACTGTAGTAAACTTATTCTTCAATGCACATTCAACCTCATTAAAAATACCATGTCTTTAATTCTCATTTCTGAGCAGCACATGTCACCAAAACCTTTATAAGAGAGTGGTTTCCAAGCACCAACACAGCTACAATACAGTTCAGTTATGTCAAGCCAATCTCTTGAACCTGAATTTTCTCAGCATACATTTCCAGAAAGTCAAAACTTCTCCATAACATCAGGATATATAATACTACTACTAATTAATATAATGATAATTTTACAATATTTTGCCTGGTATCTCCATATAAATTTTTTTTTCAATAGAGATTTAACTGAGAAAGAAAATTACATGCTGGAGTACGTATGCATTGAATGTTAGCAACTTTTTTTAATAACTTATGTTGTTGGTTTTTAATCTTCAAATTTAACACATACAAGGTCTTCACTTGGTGTAAATACGTATAGAAGAATTCAATTAATAAAGCTGTGATGACATGCAGCATCAGAGTGTTTGACCAAAAGTACATGCAACCAGATTTGGAAATGGAGATTTCTTACTGTATTTTTCTCCATAGCATTAATATGACACCTTACAGGGGCCTGCAGGAGAGCAGGGGAGGGACTGCTCACAAGGGTTTGGAGTGACAGGATGAGGGGGAATGGCTTTAAGCTAGAAAAGGGCAGATTTAGGTTAGACGTTAGGAAAAAGTTCTTCAGTCTGAGGTTGACACACCCTTGGAACAGGGGTCCCTGCTTATTGCAGGGGGCTTGGACCAGATGACCTTTGGAGGTCCCTTCCAGCCCAGACATTCTGTGGTTGTATGAATAGGAAAGTATTCTTAAAGACAAATTGTCACAGAGATTCTGAGATGCACAAGACACACACATACAAGTAACAGAACACACCTATGGATGAAAAATTTATCATTATCTCAGTGCACTTCTCTATAGTTCAAGAGAGGAGATTTCTGGTGCAACAAGGTTAAATTCCAGAAGATAGACAGCTCTCTGCAGCTGCTTTCACACAGCTTTCAACTTATCAACACCCTCATTGCATTTTCAATTTCAAACAATAAGAGAAGGGGTGCAAAATTAGACAAGATTTATGGAGATGTCATATTACTATAAAAATCCAGATAATATGAAATTTATGATGAAGTAATTTTCCATCTCATGAAACCTATTGTAATTATGAAAGAAGCTTCACTTCTCTAAACTTTTCAAAAGTGCATGGGCTCTCCTGGAGTTAAAACTGGAAGGATGTAAATGCATACAGCACTTGTATTAACACCAATCAGCTATGGCAACCTTGCACCTCTGGAGCTTCCAAAAGCTGATCACTGATTAGCTTCACACAGCTTTTTGAGTATCTTAATGTTTCCTTTTCCACATCTTCTACGCTTTTGAATAAGCTGAGGTACCTAAAGGGAAAGGCACTAAGGGAATGAATGGAAGTTTAGAAAAGGGATTAGTGCTCCATTAAACTAACCTGGCATTGATCAAGGGCCTGTCAAATGGATTTAAAAGATTCTTTTTTTTTTTTCTCCTTTCCATTAAGAAGGATACAGACACATCCTCAACTCTTTTTTTTTTGTAGTCGTTATATCACAAGTCCTAATCTTTCAATAAGCAATCCTAGATTTTGAATGTAGTTTACCTGACAATATTTTTCATTTAACCCTTGCTAAAGAGATATATATTTAAATATTAATTGCTACCCTCAGAAACTTATATGAATAATGCATCTGTCCTCAGGCTTAAATAGTAACAAAGATATAATGACTTACAGGATTTTCATTTTATTGTATCTCTGATTTATTGCACAGGAATAGCAGTGGTATGTTTTATCACAAAATAGAAAAACAATAACTTAACCCAAAGAAGATGAAAAGGCAATTCAATTAATAGAGGTGCTTGCTATTTATTAGTATCCAGGGGCCTTCTCTCTTCCCCACTGACCCGAATCAGGCTCCTATACAACAATAAAGGATCAGTCTAACAGTGCTGTTGTCAACTGACATGCATGCCAGGGCAGCAGGTATCAAACGAAATCTAATGGCTGCTTATGGCCTGATGGCAGACGAGATGATAAGAGTTTCTCCTAAACTGATGTCAACAACAAACCCCACTCCATGAACAGGCCCTAACTGACATCCTCTCTGGCAGCTACTCTCCTCTAAAAGCCATCCCTGCAGTTGATGGACACAGAAAATTTATCCAACTGTTGTCAGCGTGACAGTTTTCATGACAAATAATCCATTGAAATGAAGCAAACGTATGTGTAGTGTTCTCTAAATTTGCCGAGGGAAGGAAGGAAGGAAGGAAGGAAGGAAGGAAGGAAGGAAGGAAGGAAGGAAGGAAAGAAGGAAGGAAGGAAGGAAGGAAGGAAAAGAAAGAAAAGCTGTTCCTTACAGGTACATAAGTGAAGGACTTTCCATGAGATAGAATCATAGAATCACAGAATCCTTTAGGTTGGAAGAGACCTTTAAGATCATCAAGTCCAACCATGACTTGAAGATGAACCCCAAAACACAAGTTTTTTCGTGTCCTTTCTGAAAAGGCAGCACTTATTCTTTATAACAAAACTTGATGGTATGCATACCAGGAAAAGGAAAGCAAAAGCTAGACTTTTATTTTTATATTCTATTGGCCTCATGGTGCTACTAAGATTAAACTATATTTTGCTTCTAAGGAGTCCTGTCAGACACAGTTCATGGAAACATGCAGATCTTGTGGCCTTTTTGATGCCCCTTTGGAACCTCCATAAAAGTACTAATTCACAGATTCAGTCCTGAGCTTCTCAACATTCCTGTTCTTGGTCTTTCTGTGCTCCCTGGCACTGCTGCCCAGAGAATGAGTGAAACAGTTCACAGGCAGCAGAAGGTTCAGTCTTGTTACTGATATCTGTGCAAGCCATTACCCACAGTACAAACCAACTAACAAGCTTTGCCAGAGTTTCACAGGTAGCCTTGAGTCTAAACTTGCAGTTGAGCAATGATTGATACCTACAGTCTAAAAACATGCTTTTCAAGACGTCCTTTAACAATGCTCTGATCAAGAAAGAAAAAGAGGAATGTGGCCAGTAAAGCTAAAATCAGGTTTCTCGGCAGACATGATCTGAGCACAAGCCATAGATGGAGTATTGCCACTGCCCATAGATAGTCACATCCCTATCAGAGAGGTTAAACAACACCAATACATCAGCCCGGAGATAAGAGTACATCCTGTAGAAAGTGGTGTAAAAGCTCCTGTTTTGGACAATCGATAGCAGTGAATGTTTTACTGGTATACGTGTGGCTATCTGAACCTTGTCTCTGAATCTTAACCAATGTACCTATCTTTAGTAAGACTCTGCTGATACAGCAAATGAGTTTCTGCAAGGAAAACAAACCTATCACCTTTGTATCACCTTCTAAGAGAATCCATCTCCTTCCTCCTGCTGGAAGTAAGTGTGGCTGAGATGGAAATATGGGAAAAACAGAAGTAAAGTACCCGCAGAACTCATTTATCACTCTATATTTTTGTGGTTTCTTCAGGGAGGTTTTAGCTGTTTGTCTCCCTGCAGCAGCCAGTCCCCTTCAGTCCGAAATGGAGCAATGCTGCCATGTACTTAATGCCCAAGCAGCTTGACTGGCAACATGTGGCACAGCAAGGAGATGCCCTTGAGAGGATGGAACCTGCCTACACAGCTAAGCATTGTTGAAAATGTCTCTGAGAGAGCCTAGAAGACCTAATTCCTTAAATCCCTTGTGGGGTATTTTGGGATATTTTTTTTTTCCCCAAATGAATTGTTATTGTATCCCCTGAAACCACCAAGCCATTTCACAGTTTTTCTCAGGCAACCCAATAGCTGAGTGTTGTGAATTCCAGGAAAAACCACCAACAGCAAATTTATCCTTCTCATAACACTAGCTGAGAGGAAGCTGGTTTTTGGACATGGTGAATAGGATGAAATTATCTAGGTGGAGACACCTAGAAAATTCCTGACATTCATTATTGATCATGCTCAAAATAAATCCCTTTAATTTGGGCATATCATATTCTTTCAGTTTTGAGAATGCCCATCACTATTTTTTCTTATTTTGTTTCACTGCTGTTTGTTCTTCTATGACATTATAAAGAGTTAATTATATATTTACAGTTATTACATATATATAATAATAGAGAAGTTGCCAAGACATTTGGTCACTAAGCAGAACTTCCTCCAATTATGAATAAATTCAAACCCTATTTCTAAGGGTACTTTCACCTTTTACCATCATTGCTGTTTTCTTATTTGATAATTCATATTGTTCCATTACTGTACAGTACTAAGCTTTGTAGTCAGCATTAATACAGAACACCATTTTTTCCAAACTGAAGATTCAAGAAGATATTAGAGTTCTGCTGTGCTGATGTCCCAGGCCGCTCCTCTCCTTCATTTGCTGTGATCTCAAAGTGCAAAAGAAAATCCAAAAGGGGAGTTTTACTTCAATCAAACAGTGGAACTTTATTGTGTGCCCGTAAAGCAGCGCGCGACAGGTAAAGGTGTGACAGGAAAGGTGAAGAGGACAAAGAGAGGAACAGCTCCCACCACGGGTCCAAGGCGTCCCTGTGGCCCCAGGTCCTTGTGGCGTCCCGCTGGTCCTTCTGATCGTCGTGATCCTCGGTGGGGAAAGCTTCCATGGTGGGGAAAGCTTCCCTGGGGGGGAAACCTTCCCTGGTG
>NW_008587609.1:39558-45687 GCF_000691845.1 Merops nubicus
CCTCTCAATCTTCGCCGTCTCCAGCGAGGCTCCCAGGCATGCTGAAGGAGGAGTGTCCGAGGCATGGTCTGCCTTAGAGGCAGGCAGCTTTTGGCCAGGAGGTGTGTTTTCACATTATAATGATATTACGTAGCTGAGAGGTGCAGCTTTGTAAGCGAGGGCCTGGTAAAATCACAGCTCCGGCCTGTAACTTAGGCTGAGCAGGGAAGGGCTCTGGCAGAGGGACTCAGCTAGAACAGAGGCGAGGCATGCTGTGTGTTTGCACCGTGGGGTTTGGTGGTGGGTTAAAGTGGGTTTGCTGTGCCTAAAATTATGTAAACTAATGGTTGACTAACAGCATAAAAAGGCCGGGTTTTTGTAAATAAAGTTCCTCCTTTGCCCCTGCCTGGGGACTCTGCTGCTCCGTGTGCCTGTACCTACGCAATATTATAATGAGAAAAGTTCACCCAAAGTTTATGATTTCTTCATCGTTGCTGGGGCAGCACTTGTGACCAGTCTCCCTGGACAGCAGCTCTGTGGTTTGTCCCAGCAGCTCCAGCTGCCCTAGGTGAGGGCGACCAGCACAGCACACCTCGTGCCACACCACTCTCCACCCCGGGGGGTGTGCACCTCGGGATCCATAGGAACCACACTCCATTCCAGGGATCAGCAACTGCCTCTTGGGTGGGCTGCTGCAGACTCTTGTCAAGATGTTAGCACTAGTTTCGAGATATCTGCTTATCCAAGTCACTGATGACAAGGTTGAGACAATATTCCTCTTCTGATTGACTCTTAAGCTGATCATCAGTGGTACTGCACATCAGATTCAGCAGAAATGTCAGGGGATTATTTGGTAATATGCTGAGTTTTATTCATGCGAGTTTGTCTGTCTTTATTTCCAGTTACAATTCTTTGTATCCTGTCAAGGATGAATGGACATCCTTCCTCTGTACTATGAATAATTGCAGTCACTCCAAATGATCTGATTTAGGGGTTTACCATTTAACAAAACAAAACAAAACAACTCTTCACCGATATCAACAAAACTGATAAAGGAGCTCAGAATAATTTCATCCAACGGTCTGCAAAGAGACTTGTCTGGGTTCCACATCCACATATTTTCCCAAGTGTTTAAGTGTTTTTAATCTCAAGATTCTCCAGCATGCACTAACTAAAGTGAAGGTGCTATAAATTCAGACCAAATTAAATGTATCCACAGGTAACACTAAGCATAAAAAACTAATAGTAGTTCAAGAAAAAAAAATATTAAAGTGATTGAAGAGTTGATCTCAAAGGACCTATCTAAAAGCCAAGAAAAAATAAAAGAGCACTTTCTTTACTTGCTCATTTCTTCAAAAAAAGGTATAAAACCTTAAAATATTTTCTTTTGTGGAACTGGTTTTTAAAGCAAGCATAAACAGAAAAGAATATAAAAACAAAGGAAGCAAACTGCAACCATGAAAACCATTCAGAATCCACACTTCAACTCTGAGAATATTTGAATTACTTCATAGCCTAGTTTTGAATCTTTTCATTAGTTAAATTAAATGGAAACAATATTTATTTTCTGGTTTGGACCCTCTTAATACCCTGTGTCACATTCTGATCCTCAGAATCGTTTGCTTTCTAATAACTTTTTTTTGTTTTTTTGTAATAAGGAGGGAAAAAAACTAAGGTAAGTTGTATTGAAGTGATGCTCAGCAAATCCCAAAACTCGGCAAGGACACACAGGCCACAAGAACCCCGTAATTTTTCTTTTCTCTTTTGTATCAATCTTTGCTATAAGGAAAATGTATCACACAGTAGGATAACTGTCTGCTGCATCTGCTTGATAACTTCAACAGACTTTTGTGTTGGTATTTTCAGCTTAGCTGAACAGCAACCCATAGTTTCCTAATACCAAAAGCTGAAAAGAAGAGGTATAATTACTAAAGATATGAAGTATCTAAAATGTTTGGGTTTATATCAGCAATTTAATATTAAAGCAAACGGGCTTTCCAATGAAACTCAATAATTTAATGCAAAATTTCTTATTGAAAAACTGTAAAGTCACAAATCTCTCTGTGGCTGGCAGAAAATTTTCCCAAGGTCAACATGTTACATAAGTAGTCATGCAAAAGCTTATCTGAGAGAAGACAACTCATGCCAACTCCCCTTCATGCAACAATCTCAATTTACCTTTCAGCCAAAGTCATGTTATAGTTTCACTTAAGGAGTTGTCTATTAACCTGCCTAAAAAAGTTTTTACAGTAAATGCACGATTTGAATTGGTCAAGAAAACATTTATATTAAAACCGAAGCAGAAAAGAGACCAGTTTGAAAAGAAATCCACTCCTCGCTTTTTTCTCAGCAGGCATAGATAGAAAAGATAATCTAATTAATATTTCCTTCTTTCACTCTGAAATATTTTCACATTCAGATTTGAACTTTTATAGATTTTTTATTCATTATGACAAAAGAAATAATCATATTTCAACCTTAGCTTTTTTCAGGATTCAGCTTCCATTATGTTTTTAGACACTTATTGCTCCAGTTCCCTGTGTTTAGACATCTAAAGTCCATTGCATTGCTCCTGCTGCTAGGTTGGGTAAGGCAATATTTACTGAACAGCAGGCAGCACTCCTCAAGTGGATAACAGATCCTAGTATTGACATGGGAATTGTTCTTATCCACACGTGAAAGATTACATTTCATTAAAAAAAGTATTGCATGAGTGGTCATGACGAAGTGAGCAAAAAGTTTAATGACATGGACAAGGTGAAAAGCAAAAATACCAATTTCCAGAAAAAAAACCTTGCAAATAGGTTTTTCATTTTCAATGTTGGTGCAGAACTGTGACTGCCTCATTAAACAGAAGAGTAAAAGTTTATAAAAAGTTCGGGTTTATGAAATTTAGACAATGGTAAAGTTTACAACATACTATTTCCATGGGGGTCTCAGAGAGATACGTGTTACAAGAAGTAGTTACACTCTGTAAGAAAATGATGGACACTAGGATACTTGTGGCTGACTTGATCAGTATCTTTTGATATTATATATCCACACAGGGACTTATATTAAAATAATGGGATACATATATGACTTGCACCAATTTTACCTGTGTTCATTATGAGGCGTTACAGAACTGAAGCAGAGTGTTAACTGTCACGTCACTGGGAAGCTGGTGGGAGGAAGAGAATGCATTTGTCAGCAGCATCTAGTGCGTTTAAAGTGACAGTGGGGACACTACTTAATATTCCATTTGCTGTACAGAATTAGGGCTCATAGTGAGGACAAATGTGTGCCACAAGTGTTCTAAAGTGTCTGTGGAAATTATCTCATGTTTCACATGAGGCTCAGCTATTTGAAATGGCATTGCTCTTTCTCCACACTTCCCCCTAGTGCAAGGGTGCACAATTTCATATATTGTCTTTTAAGTATACACTGTTCATTGCCACCTCATAAGCAAACACTTTCCACGTATCCTTGTCATCTAACTTGGAATATAACCCACTTAAGTATGACAAAATAAATAAAAGTTCTACAAACACTGTGTGCAGCCCAGTGTACATGAAACTGAATATTTAAAATTCTGTTTTTTTCTGTTTAAAAAAAAATAACAATCTGCATTTCATATTATAATAAAATAGAATCATTATCAGTCATATTGCAAGTACACAAGAAATTATGTTTTTTTTTTAAATGCTAGCTAAAAAAACCCAACATAATAATAGATCAATTGAAACTACAGTCAGCTTTGTTTAATTCATTCCTTAATTTTTGTTTAGGTAGACTTCAATGTTCATCTTTTTTCTCTAGTGGAGAAGAAAATTTAATTTAAATGTTTTCACTCTGTACAATCCTTACTTTTGTCTTCCCTTGCTTACATATCTTCTTGTTATTAATAGCACCCTAGTGAATATATGGGAGTTCTGTGGCTTGTCCTCTTAATAATGAATAAAGGGGATGCATTGTATGAAATTGCCTCCATAATTTATAAGGTAATATCAAGCGAAGACTAACTGTAGTGGTCTGCAGAGAAATATATTACATTAAAAAATTATTCATATGCTGCATAGATGTTAAAATTCTAAATTTAAACACTGAATTTCTAATGTTAATGTTAAAGTTTTAACACCAAGCATGGCTGCTTTCACATTTGTTTTAAGCTGTAAATGTTTTCTGTTTATGTATTTCCTTTTTTACCCATTTAGAGATAGAGTACAAATTTCTCTGATGGAATGCCCTCTCACTTTCAGTTCTGCTTATGGAAATGCAGAAGAAAGAGAGAGGAAATGGCTATAATCACTGCTTCTGTGTTTGAACGTAAAGGCTCATTGTTTTCCCAGGCAGAAAGCAACATAGTGCCATCTATCCCTCTGTGTGCATCTGGAAAGGACAGAAGCACAGTCATTAAAGTACTTCTAAGAGGTTTTCCTCTGATTCTTCGTCACAATGGAAGACAATTTCTAGCAAGGGCTGGTCTTAACTGTTTCTGCTGCTTCTGTGTATTTGTTGCTCTCCACGTGACACAAAATAAAAAATGAGACTGCCTACAGTTCTGGTGAGGAACCATTCCTGTGATGATACGGGCATAGATTCAGCTAATTCAGGGAATGTTTGAGAACATTTCTTGCTCTCATTTCATTTTTTTACTTTTAGCACATACCCTACATGTCCAATCCATTTTATTGCTTTACCAGTCTATATAGTAAACAATTTGACATTCCACTGAACATGTGACTCCTGTTCCATTTTGTTCACAAACACCGTTTAGAAAACTCTGATTGCTATAGAGATGATTACATAACAAACACATTTTTTTCTGCTTTCTAAATACCACGTGTGTTAGAGAATTAAGCACCTGCAAACAGTTCATTTCCAAAAAGGTGACCACAGCAATTATTTCTAGTCCTTTTAGCTGGCCAAACCCAGATTTTCAAAAGAGACTTGGCATTTAGAATGATCCTTTTCTCAGCCTGCAAATCAGCAGCCTGATATTCTGAAGACAGAAGAGTAATCCACTATGAAGTGCCTTCTCTTTGATACTCAAAAGCTAAGTTACAAAAGAGATCACTACTTTTTAATATTTGGCACATATGCATACACAGACACACAGACTGAATTACAAAATTATTTAAAGTCATATATGGACATTAATATGAGATGCCTCATGTCTACTGCATTTTATGAAAGCTTCTCCAGAAGCAGTCAGGAGTAACACTTGCTAGAGTTAAAGGAGCCCTGATCTCTGCAAGGCTTTCCAGTTCTATCCATCCCACGAGATCTGAATTTTAGCCACTTAAACAGAATAAAAGACAGTATAAAACAGAACATGATTCTGGCCAGAGCAATAGTAACTTGTGGAATATTAGTAATCCAGTCAGGGAAAATAGACAGATTTAGACCAATCACACAGCTCAAATACAGGCTAGAGAGATGATGCTCATAAGAAACTGTTTCAAAGTTATACCTAGGCACAGACTCATTGAAAACATAACCCTTTTATAAAGAATGACCAAATTAATCAACATGGCAGTATGGAAAACAAACGAACAACAACACCCACCCACCCCCTGATGTTCCAAAAGTGCTGGTATTGTGCACAGTAGGCAACATTTTAACAGCTAACTGAAAAACTGAAAAGGTTCTAGATACATGATCATATGGCAAAGAGATTTAAATCTGTAGTTTGTTCTTTATTTTGTCCCTGCAGAAATAAGAGGATAATACTTGCTGGTAAGGGAACACAGGTAAACCATGCAGTTCTGAATCTGGGAGATTCTGAGAGATGTGTTGTGCTTATAGATGCCAACTGCAACTTATTTTACAAACTCATCTACACTGACTTTAGAATAACATCAGTTCTGCAAAATGGAACGTAGTGACAAGAAGACTCCATGTTTCAGTGTCCTGGGAATGTTGACATGTAACTTTCTGGCTTGGAAAAGAGCATAAATAGCAACATTATTGTGTTATATTGTGATTCCTTACAGTTAGGGGAAAAAAAACCCAAGTGCAATACTAACAGACTAACAAATAATATTTACATAATTCAGGAGAGTCAGCACAGCTTTACCAGGGGCAAGTCCTGCCTGTGATTCCTTTCAGTCAGGGGAAAAAAAAAAGTGCAATACTAACAGGCTAACAAATAATATTTACATAATTCAG
>NW_008587610.1:0-3328 GCF_000691845.1 Merops nubicus
TGAGAGGCCAAGGATGACCCAGAAGAGGCAGGACAGTTACAACAAGCACACTCTACATCACCCAACTCCCAAATAGTGTTACCCCCCCAGCACGGACACCAAACAGGATCAAAGGAGCAGAATGTTGAGTCCAAGCATGACCCCTGCAAGCCTCCAACTATATATGGACCTCAATGGACATTTTCTTCCTGCTCGTCTCCCCGCCCCAATCAAATTTTGCTGAAGAAGAAAAGGGATGAATTCTCTGAAGCCATTCTGATTCTTCTCCTCTTGTCACCTCCTTAGCAGCGCCCCGAGAGTGGACCCAGGGGATGTGGGCAGGACTGACAGCCCAGGGGTCTCATCTGCCAGCAGAATGTTGGTTTTCCTCCCCCAAACCAAGTACAACACAGGAGGTGAGAGCAGAGTGTTGGCTGCTCCCTGAGGACACCCCCTCACCCCAGGTTTGGAAGCCACAGCCCATACATCTCCCCTCCTAATAATTCTATTGCTTTCCATTAGCATGTTCATTTTCCCCCCACTCTTCTCCTAATTATTATTTCTCAAAGCAATAGATTGTTGACATAACAACAGGGGAAAAGCAGAAAGCAAGTTCTCGTTAATCACCTCGAGTGCACTGTCGTGTATGCAAATAGCTCTTGGTAAATGGGAACAGTGGAAGCAGCAGAGCCCAGGAAACCTGGGAAATACCAGCCCTGCTCCTCACCTCTGTGGGACCTGGCAATATTTTGAGGTGTTTATTGAAATGTTACCTTCTAGAAATGCCCCTCTGCCTGGAGGGCCCACAGAGAACGCCCTGGGAGTTACACTGTACACTGGAAACCAAGCACTGAAAAATGCCCTTTTTGGAGAGAGTCTCAGCTCCATGAGCTCAGTGTCATGTAATGCCCAGTTTGGGGGCCTTTTTTTCCCCTCATTTTTTCAAAATTTACTTTGCCTTTTTATTTGTGATACAGATAAAAGAAGGTGAACAGCAAAGTCATTTGTCACTCAGCCAGAAGTGCCAACGACACAACGTTGTGAAGTGACATTTAAAGGAGGTAACACCACCCTGTGTAATCACAACAAACATCTCCACACAAGCTCATCTCAGGAGAAGGATCCCAAGAAGGTTTTTTATTCTTCTAATGCAGACTAAAAGCACAGTTCCAGATCTTAAAAGCTGCTGTGACAGGGATTTTGTCATTGCATTTGTTTGGGCTACTTGGAATGAAATATATCCTCCACACAGGTAACTTTATGGAAAAAATACCTCCTTTGAGTAGCAGTTTGACTTGGCTCTAGAACTGTTCATACTGCTCTCTTGTGCTCCTAACGTGCTGCTTTGGGCTCAGCAGCTGTGGTGCTCCATCCTCCAGGAGCTTTTTTTTTTCCCCAATGATTTGATGGGGATTTTTTTTTTTTCCCAGAGCATTTGTGAAGCTGTCGAGAGAATTTTCTAGCCCAAGGGGGGGAAAAAAACACCCCAACACCTACTCACCTGGGCCATGGCTGCAACACTGACAAGAGAGAGGCCGTGCTAAGGAGTAAGGATATTTTCTCCCCCTGTCAGTGCAGATTACTCTCTGCAATCAGGCAGAACTTTGAAGGGCTGGTTTCCAGTGATGAAGCTCTTGCACCACGCTGGGAACCTCCCAGAGGAGACACCTGAGCATGGCCTGATGCCCAGAGCCCTGTGCAAGCTCCCCTTGGTAACAAATCACCCAGCCCTTCTCCTGCCCCACGGCTATCTCCCAATCTAGGTGTTTTTAAACAACCAGAATATGAAAACTCTTTTATATTACAATAAAAGCTTTTTTTTTGCTTTATCTTCTCCTTGAGATCTGACACCCCTGTTTCTGTATGATCAGAGGCAAGGAGCCCACTTCCTTCTACAGCAACTATCAGTTTTATGATGCAGAGCTGTTCATGATAAACACGTTTCCCATCTGATCTTGTAACTGCTCCATTATTAGTGACAGGCCACAGAAACACTGATATTCCCAGGATCACTGTAAACCCTTTACTATGGAGTCTAGACAAGGTAACAAGCTATAAGCTGATCAAGGGAAGTCAGAGGGGGACACAGGACCCTCCTCTCCCTCCAGTCTGAGGCCATGGCCAGCACTGCTCCACACCACGAGCGTGGGTAGAGCACAGCTCCCAGGCCAGGCTGCTCAGCAGCCACGTTGAGCCACCTCACTGGAAAAAACTGACACAGAGATCCAACAGCAACCAGATCCCAAGATTACAAAGCAAAAGTGCTTGAGAGAGGAGATTACAAAAAAAAAATCCCTGATTTCCTTCATCCCCAGATTGTACCTGATCCCATTTCCTAAGTGACCAGATGCCTCCTCATGTACTGTCAGGACCTGGCCCTTTGTTTCATGGCTGAAAAAGACAACTCCAAACATCAGGTGCTCGACCTGCAGCACTGACACACCACTTCCACACACACAGAGCCAGGGGTTTCCAGCACAGACCTGTGTTTTCAACCACATATTCCTAACACATCCCTATTTCAAGGTCCCTCCTGCTTCCTTTTTCCTGTGCTCAGCTTATATCGCTCAGGAATCAATTGTCCACTGAAATATCAATGGCCAATATCAAATATCTTCCAGCACACTGATATTTAAGAACAGTCACAGAACACGTTTTGCAGCCTTAGTTTTATTGGAAACTAGTTTTTCACCAAATAGCCATGAATTTAGTTCTTGTGTCTACAAAAGTAAAGAGCTGAAAAACATTTGTTAGAAAGATAACTGCATTGCAGAGTATTTAAGAACAGTCACAGAACACGTTTTGCAGCCTTAGTTTTATTGGAAACTATTTTTTCACCAAATAGCCATGAATTTAGTTCTTGTGTCTACAAAAGTAAAGAGCTGAAAAACATTGTTAGAAAGATAACTGCATTGCAGAGTTAACATTTCACAGCACTGTTAAATATATGCACCCAGGAGGACATATATTTAATGAACATACCAACTCTTATAGGAGTATAAACTTTTGTCTCAATGACAATATTTTATAGAGCTTACCTATAGCAGCATTAAAGCCCTAAGAAATAATCTTTAACAAGATCATCAAGACTGTTAACAGTAGTGTCACAGATAACGAGCTACTGGGCACAGCTACAGGAAGAACAGCACCAAGGAACAGAAAATTTAACCCAAACAGTGCCACAGGAAAAGTCTTTGCACTTCACTACCCTGTGTACAGAAGATGTGCATCTTAAAAACAGACTATAAAAAAAGCCTTTTTGGAAAAAAAAAAACTCTTGAGTAACTACTTATTTCACTGAGGCTGTTCATGAAATAGAGTCAGAATCACAGAATCATTATGGTTGGAA